>NW_027524278.1:0-34041 GCF_052094955.1 Ictidomys tridecemlineatus | reverse complement strand
GCCAGTCTCTGCTTAGGGCTACATCAACAGCAAACAAACCATAGAGATTAGAACTTGAAACTGCTTTATGGTGTCAAGTTTCAAAGAGCTAGCACAAACCGTGTTTGATTTAGAGTTCCAAATGCATGTATCCCTATAGGAGAAAACAGAGTGAAACCTCAAAATGAAACCGGTTACTGCCAACGAACGGTTTCACCTAGAAGAACGAAATTGGCGAGCCAAGTGGGATTGGTGTACTTATCATTACCTGAAAGTTTCATCAAGATTGGGTGAAAAAGTGTGTGCTGAGATTTCAGGCAACTCGTAGTTTTTTGGAAGCTTGGCAGGCCCTTTCCATGTAAGTGATTCTCGCCAGTCTCTGCTTAGGGCTACATCAACAGCAAACAAACCATAGAGATAGAACGTGAAACTGCTTTATGATGTCAAGTTTCAAAGAGCTAGAACAAACCGTGTTGATTTAGAGTTCCAAATACATGTATCCCTATAGGAAGAAAACAGAGTGAAACCTCAAAATGAAACCGGTTACTGCCAACGAACGGTTTCACCTAGAAGAACGAAATTTGGCGAGCCAAGTGGGATTGGTGTACTGATCATTACCTGAAAGTTTCATCAAGATTGGGTGAAAAAGTGTGTGCTGAGATTTCAGGCAACTCGTAGTTTTTTTGGAAGCTTGGCAGGCCCTTTCCATGAAAGTGATTCTCGCCAGTCTCTGCTTAGGGCTACATCAACAGCAAACAAACCATAGAGATAGAACTTGAAACTGCTTTATTGTGTCAAGTTTCAAAGAGCTAGCACAAACCGTGTTTGATTTAGAGTTCCAAATACATGTATCCCTATAGGAGAAAACAGAGTGAAACCTCAAAATGAAACCGGTTACTGCAAACGAACGGTTTCACATAGAAGAACGAAATTTGGCGAGCCAAGTGGGATTGGTGTACTGATAATTACCTGAAAGTTTCATCAAGATTGGGTGAAAAAGTGTGTGCTGAGATTTCAGGAAACTCATAGTTTTTTGGAAGCTTGGCAGGCCCTTTCCATGAAAGTGATTCTCGCCAGTCTCTGCTTAGGGCTACATCAACAGCAAACAAACCATAGAGATAGAACTTGAAACTGCTTTATTGTGTCAAGTTTCAAAGAGCTAGCACAAACCGTGTTTGATTTAGAGTTCCAAATACTTGTATCCCTATAGGAGAAAACAGAGTGAAACCTCAAAATGAAACAGGTTACTGCCAACGAACGGTTTAACCTAGAATAATGAAATTTGGCGAGCCAAGTGGGATTGGTGTACTGATCATTACCTGAAAATTTTCATCAAGATTGGGTGAAAAAGTGTGTGCTGGGATTTCAGGCAACTTGTAGTTTTTTGGAAGCTTGGTAGGCCCTTTCCATGAAAGTGATTCTCGCCAGTCTCTGCTTAGGGCTACATCAACAGCAAACAAACCATAAAGATAGAACTTGAAACTGTTTCATTGTGTCAAGTTCAAAGAGCTAGCACAAACCGTGTTTGATTTAGAGTTTCCAAATACATGTATCCCTATAGTAGAAAACAGAGTGAAACCTCAAAATGAAACCGGTTACTGCCAACGAACGGTTTCACCTAGAAGAACAAAATTTGGCGAGCCAAGTGGGATTGGTGTACTGATCATTACCTGAAAGTTTCATCAAGATTGGGTGAAAAAGTGTGTGCTGAGATTTCAGGCAACTCGTAGTTTTTTGGAAGCTTGGCAGGCCCTTTCCATGAAAGTGATTCTCGCCAGTCTCTGCTTAGGGCTACATCAACAGCAAACAAATCATCGAGATAGAACTTGAAACTGCTTTATGGTGTCAAGTTTCAAAGAGCTAGCACAAACCGTGTTTGATTTAGAGTTCAAAATACATGTATCCCCTATAGGAGAAAACAGAGTGAAACCTCAAAATGAAACCGGTTACTGCCAACGAAGGGTTTCTCCTAGAAGAACGAAATTTGGCGAGCCAAGGTGGATTGGTGTACTGATCATTACCTGAAAGTTTCATCAGATTGGGTGAAAAAGTGTGTGCTGAGATTTCAGGCAACTCGTAGTTTTTTGGAAGCTTGGCAGGCCCTTTCCATGAAAGTGATTCTCGCCAGTCTCTGCTTAGGGCTACATCAACAGCAAACAAACCATAGAGATAGAACTTGAAACTGCTTTATGGTGTCAAGTTTCAAAGAGCTAGCACAAACCGTGGTTTTATTTAGAGTTCCAAATACATGTATCCCTATAGGAGAAAACAGAGTGAAACCTCAAAATGAAACCGGTTACTGCCAACGAAGGGTTTCTCCTAGAAGAACGAAATTTGGCGAGCCAAGTGGGATTGGTGTACTGATCATTACCTGAAAGGTTTCATCAAGATTGGATGAAAAAGTGTGTGCTGACATTTCAGGCAACTCGTAGTTTTTTGGAAGCTTGGCAGGCCCTTTCCATGAAAGTGATTCTCGCCAGTCTCTGCTTAGGGCTACATCAACAGCAAACAAATCATCGAGATAGAACTTGAAACTGCTTTATGGTGTCAAGTTTCAAAGAGCTAGCACAAAACGTGTTTGATTTAGAGTTCCAAATACATGTATCCCTATAGGAGAAAACAGAGTGAAACCTCAAAATGAAACCGGTTACTGCCAACGAAGGGTTTCTCCTAGAAGAACGAAATTTGGCGAGCCAAGGTGGATTGGTGTACTGATCATTACCTGAAAGTTTCATCAAGATTGGGTGAAAAAGTGTGTGCTGAGATTTCAGGCAACTCGTAGTTTTTTGAAGCTTGGCAGGCCCTTTCCATGAAAGTGATTCTCGCCAGTCTCTGCTTAGGGCTACATCAACAGCAAACAAACCATAGAGATACAACGTGAAACTGCTTTATGGTGTCAAGTTTCAAAGAGCTAGAACAAACCGTGTTTGATTTAGAGTTCCAAATACATGTATCCCTATAGGAGAAAACAGAGTGAAACCTCAAAATGAAACCGGTTACTGCCAACGAACGGTTTCACCTAGAAGAACGAAATTTGGCGAGCCAAGTGGGATTGGTGTACTGATCATTACCTGAAAATTTCATCAAGATTGGGTGAAAAAGTGTGTGCTGGGATTTCAGGCAACTTGTAGTTTTTTGGAAGCTTGGTAGGCCCTTTCCATGAAAGTGATTCTCGCCAGTCTCTGCTTAGGGCTACATCAACAGCAAACAAACCATAAAGATAGAACTTGAAACTGTTTCATTGTGTCAAGTTTCAAAGAGCTAGCACAAACCGTGTTTGATTTAGAGTTCCAATTACATGTATCCCTATAGTAGAAAACAGAGTGAAACCTCAAAATGAAACCGGTTACTGCCAACGAACGGTTTCACCTAGAAGAACAAAATTTTGGCGAGCCAAGTGGGATTGGTGTACTGATCATTACCTGAAAGTTTCATCAAGATTGGGTGAAAAAGTGTGTGCTGAGATTTCAGGCAACTCGTAGTTTTTTGGAAGCTTGGCAGGCCCTTTCCATGAAAGTGATTCTCGCCAGTCTCTGCTTAGGGCTACATCAACAGCAAACAAACCATCGAGATAGAACTTGAAACTGCTTTATGGTGTCAAGTTTCAAAGAGCTAGCACAAACCGTGTTTGATTTAGAGTTCAAAATACATGTATCCCTATAGGAGAAAACAGAGTGAAACCTCAAAATGAAACCGGTTACTGCCAACGAAGGGTTTCTCCTAGAAGAACGAAATTTGGCGAGCCAAGGTGGATTGGTGTACTGATCATTACCTGAAAGTTTCATCAAGATTGGGTGAAAAAGTGTGTGCTGAGATTTCAGGCAACTCGTAGTTTTTTGGAAGCTTGGCAGGCCCTTTCCATGAAAGTGATTCTCGCCAGTCTCTGCTTAGGGCTACATCAACAGCAAACAAACCATAGAGATAGAACTTGAAACTGCTTTATGGTGTCAAGTTTCAAAGAGCTAGCACAAACCGTGTTTGATTTAGAGTTCCAAATACATGTATCCCTATAGGAGAAAACAGAGTGAAACCTCAAAATGAAACCGGTTACTGCCAACGAAGGGTTTCTCCTAGAAGAACGAAATTTGGCGAGCCAAGTGGGATTGGTGTACTGATCATTACCTTGAAAGTTTCATCAAGATTGGATGAAAAAGTGTGTGCTGACATTTCAGGCAACTCGTAGTTTTTTGGAAGCTTGGAGGCCCTTCCATGAAAGTGATTCTCGCCAGTCTCTGCTTAGGGCTACATGAACAGCAAAAAAACTATAGAGATAGAACTTGAAACTGCTTATGGTGTCAAGTTTCAAAGAGCTAGCACAAACCGTGTTTGATTTAGAGTTCCAAATGCATGTATCCCTATAGGAGAAAACAGAGTGAAACCTCAAAATGAAACCGGTTACTGCCAACGAACGGTTTCACCTAGAAGAATGAAATTTGGCGAGCCAAGTGGGATTGGTGTACTGATCATTACCTGAAAGTTTCATCAAGATTGGGTGAAAAAGTGTGTGCTGAGATTTCAGGCAACTCGTAGTTTTTTGGAAGCTTGGCAGGCACTTTCCATGAAAGTGATTCTCGCCAGTCTCTGCTTAGGGCTACATCAACAGCAAACAAACCATGGAGATAGAACTTGAAACTGCTTTATGGTGTCAAGTTTCAAAGAGCTAGCACAAACCGTGTTTGATTTAGAGTTCCAAATGCATGTATCCCTATAGGAGAAAACAGAGTGAAACCTCAAAATGAAACCGGTTACTGCCAACGAACGGTTTCACCTAGAAGAACGAAATTTGGCGAGCCAAGTGGGATTGGTGTTCTGATCATTACCTGAAAGTTTCATCAAGATTGGGTGAAAAAGTGTGTGCTGAGATTTCAGGCAACTCGTAGTTTTTTGGAAGCTTGGCAGGCCCTTTCCATGAAAGTGATTCTCGCCAGTCTCTGCTTAGGGCTACATCAACAGCAAACAAACCATAGAGATAGAACTTGAAACTGCTTTATGGTGTCACGTTTCAAAGAGCTAGCACAAACCGTGTTTGATTTAGAGTTCCAAATGCATGTATCCCTATAGGAGAAAACAGAGTGAAACCTCAAAATGAAACCGGTTACTGCCAACGAACGGTTTCACCTAGAAGAACGAAATTTGGCGAGCCAAGTGGGATTGGTGTACTTATCATTACCTGAAAGTTTCATCAAGATTGGGTGAAAAAGTGTGTGCTGAGATTTCAGGCAACTCGTAGTTTTTTGGAAGCTTGGCAGGCCCTTTCCATGAAAGTGATTCTCGCCAGTCTCTGCTTAGGGCTACATCAACAGCAAACAAAACCATAGAGATAGAACTTGAAACTGCTTTATGGTGTCAAGTTTCAAAGAGCTAGCACAAACCGTGTTTGATTTAGAGTTCCAAATGCATGTATCCCTATAGGAGAAAACAGAGTGAAACCTCAAAATGAAACCGTTACTGCCAACGAACGGTTTCACCTAGAAGAACGAAATTTGGCGAGCCAAGTGGGATTGGTGTACTGATCATTACCTGAAAGTTTCATCAAGATTGGGTGAAAAAGTGTGTGCTGAGATTTCAGGCAACTCGTAGTTTTTTGGAAGCTTGGCAGGCCCTTTCCATGAATGTGATTCTCGCCAGTCTCTGCTTAGGGCTACATCAACAGCAAACAAACCATAGAGATAGAACTTGAAACTGCTTTATTGTGTCAAGTTTCAAAGAGCTAGCAAAAACCGTGTTTGATTTAGAGTTCCAAATACATGTATCCCTATAGGAGAAAACAGAGTGAAACCTCAAAATGAAACCGGTTACTGCCAACGAACGGTTTCACCTAGAATAACGAAATTTGGCGAGCCAAGTGGGATTGGTTTACTGATCATTACCTGACAGTTTCATCAAGATTGGGTGAAAAAGTGTGTGCTGAGATTTCAGGCAACTCGTAGTTTTTTGGAAGCTTGGCCGGCCCTTTCCATGAAAGTGATTCTCGCCAGTCTCTGCTTAGGGCTACATCAACAGCAAACAAACCATAGAGATAGAACTTGAAACTGCTTTATGGTGTCAAGTTTCAAAGAGCTAGAACAAACCGTGTTTGATTTAGAGTTCCAAATACATGTATCCCTATAGGAGAAAACAGAGTGAAACCTCAAAATGGAACCGGTTACTGCCAACGAAGGGTTTCTCCTAGAAGAACGAAATTTGGCAAGCCAAATGGGATTGGTGTACTGATCATTACCTGAAAGTTTCATCAAGATTGGGTGAAAAAGTGTGTGCTGAGATTTCAGGCAACTCGTAGTTTTTTGGAAGCTTGGCAGGCCCTTTCCATGAAAGTGATTCTCGCCAGTCTCTGCTTAGGGCTACATGAACAGCAAACAAACCATAGAGATAGAACTTGAAACTGCTTTATGGTGTCACGTTTCAAAGAGCTAGCACAAACCGTGTTTGATTTAGAGTTCCAAATGCATGTATCCCTATAGGAGAAAACAGAGTGAAACCTCAAAATGAAACCGGTTACTGCCAACGAACGGTTTAACCTAGAATAATGAAATTTGGCGAGCCAAGTGGGATTGGTGTACTGATCATTACCTGAAAATTTCATCAAGATTGGGTGAAAAAGTGTGTGCTGGGATTTCAGGCAACTTGTAGTTTTTTGGAAGCTTGGTAGGCCCTTTCCATGAAAGTGATTCTCGCCAGTCTCTGCTTAGGGCTACATCAACAGCAAACAAACCATAAAGATAGAACTTGAAACTGTTTCATTGTGTCAAGTTTCAAAGAGCTAGCACAAACCGTGTTTGATTTAGAGTTCCAAATACATGTATCCCTATAGTAGAAAACAGAGTGAAACCTCAAAATGAAACCGGTTACTGCCAACGAACGGTTTCACCTAGAAGAACAAAATTTGGCGAGCCAAGTGGGATTGGTGTACTGATCCATTACCTGAAAAGTTTCATCAAGATTGGGTGAAAAAGTGTGTGCTGAGATTTCAGGCAACTCGTAGTTTTTTGGAAGCTTGGCAGGCCCTTTCCATGAAAGTGATTCTCGCCAGTCTCTGCTTAGGGGCTACATCAACAGCAAACAAACCATAGAGATAGAACTTGAAACTGCTTTATGGTGTCACGTTTCAAAGAGCTAGCACAAACCGTGTTTGATTTAGAGTTCCAAATGCATGTATCCCTATAGGAGAAAACAGAGTGAAACCTCAAAATGAAACCGGTTACTGCCAACGAACGGTTTCACCTAGAAGAACGAAATTTGGCGAGCCAAGTGGGATTGGTGTACTTATCATTACCTGAAAGTTTCATCAAGATTGGGTGAAAAGTGTGTGCTGAGATTTCAGGCAACTCGTAGTTTTTTGGAAGCTTGGCAGGCCCTTTCCATGAAAGTGATTCTCGCCAGTCTCTGCTTAGGGCTACATCAACAGCAAACAAACCATAGAGATAGAACGTGAAACTGCTTTATGGTGTCAAGTTTCAAAGAGCTAGAACAAACCGTGTTTGATTTAGAGTTCCAAATACATGTATCCCTATAGGAGAAAACAGAGTGAAACCTCAAAATGAAACCAGTTACTGCCAACGAACGGTTTCACCTAGAAGAACGAAATTTGGCGAGCCAAGTGGGATTGGTGTACTGATCATTACCTGAAAGTTTCATCAAGATTGGATGAAAAAGTGTGTGCTGACATTTCAGGCAACTCGTAGTTTTTTGGAAGCTTGGCAGGCCCTTTCCATGAAAGTGATTCTCGCCAGTCTCTGCTTAGGGCTACATGAACAGCAAAAAAACTATAGAGATAGAACTTGAAACTGCTTTATGGTGTCAAGTTTCAAAGAGCTAGCACAAACCGTGTTTGATTTAGAGTTCCAAATGCATGTATCCCTATAGGAGAAAACAGAGTGAAACCTCAAAATGAACCGGTTACTGCCAACGAACGGTTTCACCTAGAAGAATGAAATTTGGCGAGCCAAGTGGGATTGGTGTACTGATCATTACCTGAAAGTTTCATCAAGATTGGGTGAAAAAGTGTGTGCTGAGATTTCAGGCAACTCGTAGTTTTTTGGAAGCTTGGCAGGCACTTTCCATGAAAGTGATTCTCGCCAGTCTCTGCTTAGGGCTACATCAACAGCAAACAACCATGGAGATAGAACTTGAAACTGCTTTATGGTGTCAAGTTTCAAAGAGCTAGCACAAACCGTGTTTGATTTAGAGTTCCAAATGCATGTATCTCTATAGGAGAAAACAGAGTGAAACCTCAAAATGAAACCGGTTACTGCCAACGAACGGTTTCACCTAGAAGAACGAAATTTGGCGAGCCAAGTGGGATTGGTGTTCTGATCATTACCTGAAAGTTTCATCAAGATTGGGTGAAAAAGTGTGTGCTGAGATTTCAGGCAACTCGTAGTTTTTTGGAAGCTTGGCAGGCCCTTTCCATGAAAGTGATTCTCGCCAGTCTCTGCTTAGGGCTACATCAACAGCAAACAAACCATAGAGATAGAACTTGAAACTGCTTTATGGTGTCACGTTTCAAAGAGCTAGCACAAACCGTGTTTGATTTAGAGTTCCCAAATGCATGTATCCCTATAGGAGAAAACAGAGTGAACCCTCAAAATGAAACCGGTTACTGCCAACGAACGGTTTCACCTAGAAGAACGAAATTTGGCGAGCCAAGTGGGATTGGTGTACTTATCATTACCTGAAAGTTTCATCAAGATTGGGTGAAAAAGTGTGTGCTGAGATTTCAGGCAACTCGTAGTTTTTTGGAAGCTTGGCAGGCCCTTTCCATGAAAGTGATTCTCGCCAGTCTCTGCTTAGGGCTACATCAACAGCAAACAAACCATAGAGATAGAACTTGAAACTGCTTTATGGTGTCAAGTTTCAAAGAGGTAGCACAAACCGTGTTTGATTTAGAGTTCCAAATGCATGTATCCCTATAGGAGAAAACAGAGTGAAACCTCAAAATGAAACCGGTTACTGCCAACGAACGGTTTCACCTAGAAGAACGAAATTTGGCGAGCCAAGTGGGATTGGTGTACTGATCATTACCTGAAAGTTTCATCAAGATTGGGTGAAAAAGTGTGTGCTGAGATTTCAGGCAACTCGTAGTTTTTTGGAAGCTTGGCAGGCCCTTTCCATGAATGTGATTCTCGCCAGTCTCTGCTTAGGGCTACATCAACAGCAAACAAACCATAGAGATAGAACTTGAAACTGCTTTATTGTGTCAAGTTTCAAAGAGCTAGCAAAAACCGTGTTTGATTTTAGAGTTCCAAATACATGTATCCCTATAGGAGAAAACAGAGTGAAACCTCAAAATGAAACCGGTTACTGCCAACGAACGGTTTCACCTAGAATAACGAAATTTGGCGAGCCAAGTGGGATTGGTTTACTGAATCATTACCTGACAGTTTCATCAAGATTGGGTGAAAAAGTGTGTGCTGAGATTTCAGGCAACTCGTAGTTTTTTGGAAGCTTGGCCGGCCCTTTCCATGAAAGTGATTCTCGCCAGTCTCTGCTTAGGGCTACATCAACAGCAAACAAACCATAGAGATAGAACTTGAAACTGCTTTATGGTGTCAAGTTTCAAAGAGCTAGAACAAACCGTGTTTGATTTAGAGTTCCAAATACATGTATCCCTATAGGAGAAAACAGAGTGAAACCTCAAAATGGAACCGGTTACTGCCAACGAAGGGTTTCTCCTAGAAGAACGAAATTTGGCAAGCCAAATGGGATTGGTGTACTGATCATTACCTGAAAGTTTCATCAAGATTGGGTGAAAAAGTGTGTGCTGAGATTTCAGGCAACTCGTAGTTTTTTGGAAGCTTGGCAGGCCCTTTCCATGAAAGTGATTCTCGCCAGTCTCTGCTTAGGGCTACATGAACAGCAAACAAACCATAGAGATAGAACTTGAAACTGCTTTATGGTGTCACGTTTCAAAGAGCTAGCACAAACCGTGTTTGATTTAGAGTTCCAAATGCATGTATCCCTATAGGAGAAAACAGAGTGAAACCTCAAAATGAAACCGGTTACTGCCAACGAACGGTTTAACCTAGAATAATGAAATTTGGCGAGCCAAGTGGGATTGGTGTACTGATCATTACCTGAAAATTTCATCAAGATTGGGTGAAAAAGTGTGTGCTGGGATTTCAGGCAACTTGTAGTTTTTTGGAAGCTTGGTAGGCCCTTTCCATGAAAGTGATTCTCGCCAGTCTCTGCTTAGGGCTACATCAACAGCAAACAAACCATAAAGATAGAACTTGAAACTGTTTCATTGTGTCAAGTTTCAAAGAGCTAGCACAAACCGGTGTTTGATTTAGAGTTCCAAATACATGTATCCCTATAGTAGAAAACAGAGTGAAACCTCAAAATGAAACCGGTTACTGCCAACGAACGGTTTCACCTAGAAGAACAAAATTTGGCGAGCCAAGTGGGATTGGTGTACTGATCATTACCTGAAAGTTTCATCAAGATTGGGTGAAAAGTGTGTGCTGAGATTCAGGCAACTCGTAGTTTTTTGGAAGCTTGGCAGGCCCTTTCCATGAAAGTGATTCTCGCCAGTCTCTGCTTAGGGCTACATCAACAGCAAACAAACCATAGAGATAGAACTTGAAACTGCTTTATGGTGTCACGTTTCAAAGAGCTAGCACAAACCGTGTTTGATTTAGAGTTCCAAATGCATGTATCCCTATAGGAGAAAACAGAGTGAAACCTCAAAATGAAACCGGTTACTGCCAACGAACGGTTTCACCTAGAAGAACGAAATTTGGCGAGCCAAGTGGGATTGGTGTACTTATCATTACCTGAAAGTTTCATCAAGATTGGGTGAAAAAGTGTGTGCTGAGATTTCAGGCAACTCGTAGTTTTTTGGAAGCTTGGCAGGCCCTTTCCATGAAAGTGATTCTCGCCAGTCTCTGCTTAGGGCTACATCAACAGCAAACAAACCATAGAGATAGAACGTGAAACTGCTTTAATGGTGTCAAGTTTCAAAGAGCTAGAACAAACCGTGTTTGATTTAGAGTTCCAAATACATGTATCCCTATAGGAGAAAACAGAGTGAAACCTCAAATGAAACCGGTTACTGCCAACGAACGGTTTCACCTAGAAGAACGAAATTTGGCGAGCCAAGTGGGATTGGTGTACTGATCATTACCTGAAAGTTTCATCAAGATTGGGTGAAAAAGTGTGTGCTGAGATTTCAGGCAACTCGTAGTTTTTTGGAAGCTTGGCAGGCCCTTTCCATGAAGTGATTCTCGCCAGTCTCTGCTTAGGGCTACATCAACAGCAAACAAACCATAGAGATAGAACTTGAAACTGCTTTATTGTGTCAAGTTTCAAAGAGCTAGCACAAACCGTGTTTGATTAGAGTTCCAAATACATGTATCCCTATAGGAGAAAACAGAGTGAAACCTCAAAATGAAACCGGTTTCTGCAAACCGAACGGTTTCACATAGAAGAACGAAATTTGGCGAGCCAAGTGGGATTGGTGTACTGATAATTACCTGAAAGTTTCATCAAGATTGGGTGAAAAAGTGTGTGCTGAGATTTCAGGAAACTCATAGTTTTTGGAAGCTTGGCAGGCCCTTTCCATGAAAGTGATTCTCGCCAGTCTCTGCTTAGGGCTACATCAACAGCAAACAAACCATAGAGATAGAACTTGAAACTGCTTTATTGTGTCAAGTTTCAAAGAGCTAGCACAAACCGTGTTTGATTTAGAGTTCCAAATACTTGTATCCCTATAGGAGAAAACAGAGTGAAACCTCAAAATGAAACCGGTTACTGCCAACGAACGGTTTAACCTAGAATAATGAAATTTGGCGAGCCAAGTGGGATTGGTGTACTGATCATTACCTGAAAATTTCATCAAGATTGGGTGAAAAAGTGTGTGCTGGGATTTCAGGCAACTTGTAGTTTTTGGAAGCTTGGTAGGCCCTTTCCATGAAAGTGATTCTCGCCAGTCTCTGCTTAGGGCTACATCAACAGCAAACAAACCATAAAGATAGAACTTGAAACTGCTTTATTGTGTCAAGTTCAAAGAGCTAGCACAAACCGTGTTTGATTTAGAGTTCCAAATGCATGTATCCCTATAGGAGAAAACAGAGTGAAACCTCAAAATGAAACTGGTTACTGCCAACGAACGGTTTCACCTAGAAGAATGAAATTTGGCGAGCCAAGTGGGATTGGTGTACTGATCATTACCTGAAAGTTTCATCAAGATTGGGTGAAAAAGTGTGTGCTGAGATTTCAGGCAACTCGTAGTTTTTTGGAAGCTTGGCAGGCACTTTCCATGAAAGTGATTCTCGCCAGTCTCTGCTTAGGGCTACATCAACAGCAAACAAACCATAGAGATAGAACTTGAAACTGCTTTATGGTGTCAAGTTTCAAAGAGCTAGCACAAACCGTGTTTGATTTAGAGTTCCAAATGCATGTATCCCTATAGGAGAAAACAGAGTGAAACCTCAAAATGAAACCGGTTACTGCCAACGAACGGTTTCACCTAGAAGAACGAAATTTGGCGAGCCAAGTGGGATTGGTGTTCTGATCATTACCTGAAAGTTTCATCAAGATTGGGTGAAAAAGTGTGTGCTGAGATTTCAGGCAACTCGTAGTTTTTGGAAGCTTGGCAGGCCCTTTCCATGAAAGTGATTCTCGCCAGTCTCTGCTTAGGGCTACATCAACAGCAAACAAACCATAGAGATAGAACTTGAAACTGCTTTATGGTGTCACGTTTCAAAGAGCTAGCACAAACCGTGTTTGATTTAGAGTTCCAAAATGCATGTATCCCTATAGGAGAAAACAGAGTGAAACCTCAAAATGAAACCGGTTACTGCCAACGAACGGTTTCACCTAGAAGAACGAAATTTGGCGAGCCAAGTGGGGATTGGTGTACTTATCATTACCTGAAAGTTTCATCAAGATTGGGTGAAAAAGTGTGTGCTGAGATTTCAGGCAACTCGTAGTTTTTTGGAAGCTTGGCAGGCCCTTTCCATGTAAGTGATTCTCGCCAGTCTCTGCTTAGGGCTACATCAACAGCAAACAAACCATAGAGATAGAAAGTGAAACTGCTTTATGGTGTCAAGATTCAAAGAGCTAGAACAAACCGTGTTTGATTTAGAGTTCCAAATACATGTATCCCTATAGGAGAAAACAGAGTGAAACCTCAAAATGAAACCAGTTACTGCCAACGAACGGTTTCACCTAGAAGAACGAAATTTGGCGAGCCAAGTGGGATTGGTGTACTGATCATTACCTGAAAGTTTCATCAAGATTGGGTGAAAAGTGTGTGCTGAGATTTCAGGCAACTCGTAGTTTTTTGGAAGCTTTGCAGGCCCTTTCCATGAAAGTGATTCTCGCCAGTCTCTGCTTAGGGCTACATCAACAGCAAACAAACCATAGAGATAGAACTTGAAACTGCTTATTTGTGTCAAGTTTCAAAGAGCTAGCACAAACCGTGTTTGATTTAGAGTTCCAAATACATGTATCCCTATAGGAGAAAACAGAGTGAAACCTCAAAATGAAACCGGTTACTGCCAACGAACGGTTTCACCTAGAAGAACGAAATTTGGCGAGCCAAGTGGGATTGGTGTTCTGATCATTACCTGAAAGTTTCATCAAGATTGGGTGAAAAAGTGTGTGCTGAGATTTCAGGCAACTCGTAGTTTTTTGGAAGCTTGGCAGGCCCTTTCCATGTAAGTGATTCTCGCCAGTCTCTGCTTAGGGCTACATCAACAGCAAACAAACCATAGAGATAGAACTTGAAACTGCTTTATGGTGTCAAGTTTCAAAGAGCTAGCAGAAACCGTGTTTGATTTAGAGTTCCAAATACATGTATCCCTATAGGAGAAAACAGAGTGAAACCTCAAAATGAAACCGGTTATTGCAAACGAACGGTTTCACGTAGAAGAACGAAATTTGGCGAGCCAAGTGGGATTGGTGTACTGATAATTACCTGAAAGTTTCATCAAGATTGGGTGAAAAAGTGTGTGCTGAGATTTCAGGAAACTCATAGTTTTTTGGAAGCTTGGCAGGCCCTTTCCATGAAAGTGATTCTCGCCAGTCTCTGCTTAGGGCTACATCAACAGCAAACAAACCATAGAGATAGAACTTGAAACTGCTTTATTGTGTCAAGATTCAAAGAGCTAGCACAAACGTGTTTGATTTAGAGTTCCAAATACTTGTATCCCTATAGGAGAAAACAGAGTGAAACCTCAAAATGACACCGGGTTACTGCCAACGAACGGTTTAACCTAGAATAATGAAATTTGGCGAGCCAAGTGGGATTGGTGTACTGATCATTACCTGAAAATTTCATCAAGATTGGGTGAAAAAGTGTGTGCTGAGATTTCAGGCAACTTGTAGTTTTTTGGAAGCTTGGTAGGCCCTTTCCATGAAAGTTATTCTCGCCAGTCTCTGCTTAGGGCTACATCAACAGCAAACAAACCATAAAGATAGAAATTGAAACTCTTTCATTGTGTCAAGTTTCAAAGAGCTAGCACAAACCGTGTTTGATTTAGAGTTCCAAATACATGTATCCCTATAGGAGAAAACAGAGTGAAACCTCAAAATGAAACCGGTTACTGCCAACGAACGGTTTCACTTAGAAGAACAAAATTTGGCGAGCCAAGTGGGATTGGTTTACTGATCATTACCTGAAAGTTTCATCAAGATTAGGTGAAAAAGTGTGTGCTGAGATTTCGGGCAACTCGTAGTTTTTTGGAAGCTTCGCAGGCCCTTTCCATGAAAGTGATTCTCGCCAGTCTCTGCTTAGGGCTACATCAACAGCAAACAAACCATCGAGATAGAACTTGAAACTGCTTTTATGGTGTCAAGTTTCAAAGAGCTAGCACAAACCGTGTTTGATTTAGAGTTCCAAATACATGTATCCCTATAGGAGAAAACAGAGTGAAACCTCAAAATGAAACCGGTTACTGCCAACGAACGGTTTCTCCTAGAAGAACGAAATTTGGCGAGCCAAGTGGGATTGGTGTACTGATCATTACCTGAAAGTTTCATCAAGATTGGGTGAAAAAGTGTGTGCTGAGATTTCAGGCAACTCGTAGTTTTTGGAAGCTTGGCAGGCCCTTTCCATGAAAGTGATTCTCGCCAGTCTCTGCTTAGGGCTACATCAACAGCAAACAAACCATAGAGATAGAACGTGAAACTGCTTTATGGTGTCAAGTTTCAAAGAGCTAGAACAAACCGTGTTTGATTTAGAGTTCCAAATACATGTATCCCTATAGGAGAAAACGGAGTGAAACCTCAAAATGAAACCGGTTACTGCCAACGAACGGTTTCACCTAGAAGAACGAAATTTGGCGAGCCAAGTGGGATTGGTGTACTGATCATTACCTGAAAGTTTCATCAAGATTGGGTGAAAAAGTGTGTGCTGACATTTTCAGGCAACTCGTAGTTTTTTGGAAGCTTGGCAGGCCCTTTCCATGAAAGTGATTCTCGCCAGTCTCTGCTTAGGGCTACATCAACAGCAAACAAACCATAGAGATAGAACTTGAAACTGCTTTATTGTGTCAAGTTTCAAAGAGCTAGCAAAAACCGTGTTTGATTTAGAGTTCCAAATACATGTATCCCTATAGGAGAAAACAGAGTGAAACCTCAAAATGAAACCGGTTACTGCCAACGAAACGGTTTCTCCTAGAAGAACGAAATTTGGCGAGCCAGGTGGATTGGTGTACTGATCATTACCTGAAAGTTTCATCAAGATTGGGTGAAAAAGTGTGTGCTGAGATTTCAGGCAACTCGTAGTTTTTTGGAAGCTTGGCAGGCCCTTTCCATGAAAGTGATTCTCGCCAGTCTCTGCTTAGGGCTACATCAACAGCAAACAAACCATAGAGATAGAACGTGAAACTGCTTTATGGTGTCAAGTTTCAAAGAGCTAGAACAAACCGTGTTTGATTTAGAGTTCCAAATACATGTATCCTATAGGAGAAAACAGAGTGAAACCTCAAAATGAAACCGGTTACTGCCAACGAACGGTTTCACCTAGAAGAACGAAATTTGGCGAGCCAAGTGGGGATTGGTGTACTGATCATTACCTGAAAGTTTCATCAAGATTGGGTGAAAAAGTGTGTGCTGACATTTCAGGCAACTCGTAGTTTTTTGGAAGCTTGGCAGGCCCTTTCCATGAAAGTGATTCTCGCCAGTCTCTGCTTAGGGCTACATCAACAGCAAACAAACCATAGAGATAGAACTTGAAACTGCTTTATTGTGTCAAGTTTCAAAGAGCTAGCAAAAACCGTGTTTGATTTAGAGTTCCAAATACATGTATCCCTATAGGAGAAAACAGAGTGAAACCTCAAAATGGAAACCGGTTACTGCCAACGAACGGTTTCACCTAGAATAACGAAATTTGGCGAGCCAAGTGGGATTGGTTTACTGATCATTACCTGAAAGTTTCATCAAGATTGGGTGAAAAAGTGTGTGCTGAGATTTCAGGCAACTCGTAGTTTTTGGAAGCTTGGCAGGCCCTTTCCATGTAAGTGATTCTCGCCAGTCTCTGCTTAGGGCTACATCAACAGCAAACAAACCATAGAGATAGAACTTGAACTTCTTTATGGTGTCAAGTTTCAAAGAGCTAGCACAAACCGTGTTTGATTTAGAGTTCCAAATGCATGTATCCCTATACGAGAAAACAGAGTGAAACCTCAAAATGAAACCGGTTACTGCCAACGAACGGTTTCACCTAGAAAAACGAAATTTGGCGAGCCAAGTGGGATTGGTTTACTGATCATTACCTGAAAGTTTCATCAAGATTGGGTGAAAAAGTGTGTGCTGAGATTTCAGGAAACTCATAGTTTTTCGGAAGCTTGGCAGGCCCTTTCCATGAAAGTGATTCTTGCCAGTCTCTGCTTAGGGCTACATCAACAGCAAACAAACCATAGAGATAGAACTTGAAACTGCTTTATTGTGTCAAGTTTCAAAAAGCTAGCACAAACCGTGTTTGATTTAGAGTTCCAAATACTTGTATCCCTATAGGAGAAAACAGAGTGAAACCTCAAAATGAAACCGGTTACTGCCAACGAACGGTTTAACCTAGAATAATGAAATTTGGTGAGCCAAGTGGGATTGGTGTACTGATCATTACCTGAAAGTTTCATCAAGATTGGGTGAAAAAGTGTGTGCTGAGATTTCAGGCAACTCGTAGTTTTTTGGAAGCTTGGCAGCCCCTTTCCATGAAAGTGATTCTCGCCAGTCTCTGCTTAGGGCTACATCAACAGCAAACAAACCGTCGAGATAGAACTTGAAACTGCTTTATGGTGTCAAGTTTCAAAGAGCTAGCACAAACCGTGTTTGATTTAGAGTTTCAAATACATGTATCCCTATAGGAGAGAACAGAGTGAAACCTCAAAATGAAACCGGTTACTGCCAACGAACGGTTTCACCTAGAAGAACGAAATTTGGCGAGCCAAGTGGGATTGGTGTACTGATCATTACCATAATGTTTCATCAAGATTGGGTTAAAAAGTGTGTGCTGAGATTTCAGGCAACTCGTAATTTTTTGGAAGCTTGGCAGGCCCTTTCCATGAAAGTGATTCTCGCCAGTCTCTGCTTGGGGTTACATGAACAGCAAACAAACCATAGATATAGAACTTGAAACTGCTTTATGGTGTCAAGTTTCAAAGAGCTAGCACAAACCGTGTTTGATTTAGAGTTCCAAATGCATGTATCCCTATAGGAGAAAACAGAGTGAAACCTCAAAATGAAACCGGTTACTGCCAACGAACGGTTTCACCTAGAAGAACGAAATTTGGCGAGCCAAGTGGGATTGGTGTACTGATCATTACCTGAAAGTTTCATCAAGATTGGGTGAAAAAGTGTGTGCTGACATTTCAGGCAACTCGTAGTTTTTTGGAAGCTTGGCAGGCCCTTTCCATGAAAGTGATTCTCGCCAGTCTCTGCTTAGGGCTACATCAACAGCAAACAAACCATAGAGATAGAACTTGAAACTGCTTTATTGTGTCAAGTTTTAAAGAGCTAGCACAAACCGTGTTTGATTTAGAGTTCCAAATGCATGTATCCCTATAGGAGAAAACAGAGTGAAACCTCAAAATGAAACCGGTTACTGCCAACGAACGGTTTCACCTAGAAGAACAAAAATTTGGCGAGCCAAGTGGGATTGGTGTACTGATCATTACCTGAAATTCATCAAGATTGGGTGAAAAAGTGTGTGCTGAGATTTCAGGCAACTCGTAGTTTTTTGGAAGCTTGGCAGGCCCTTTCCATGAAAGTGATTCTCGCCAGTCTCTGCTTAGGGCTACATCAACAGCAAACAAACCATAGAGATAGAACTTGAAACTGCTTTATGGTGTCAAGTTTCAAAGAGCTAGCACAAACCGTGTTTGATTTAGAGTTCCAAATGCATGTATCCCTATAGGAGAAAACAGAGTGAAACCTCAAAATGAAACCGGTTACTGCCAACCAACGGTTTCACCTAGAAGAACGAAATTTGGCGAGCCAAGTGGGATTGGTGTACTGATCATTACCTGAAAGTTTCATCAAGATTGGGTGAAAAAGTGTGTGCTGAGATTTCAGGCAACTCGTAGTTTTTTGGAAGCTTGGCAGGCCCTTTCCATGAATGTGATTCTCGCCAGTCTCTGCTTAGGGCTACATCAACAGCAAACAAACCATAGAGATAGAACTTGAAACTGCTTTATTGTGTCAAGTTTCAAAGAGCTAGCAAAAACCGTGTTTGATTTAGAGTTCCAAATACATGTATCCCTATAGGAGAAAACAGAGTGAAACCTCAAAATGAAACCGGTTACTGCCAACGAACGGTTTCACCTAGAATAACGAAATTTGGCGAGCCAAGTGGGATTGGTTTATTGATCATTACCTGAAAGTTTCATCAAGATTGGGTGAAAAAGTGTGTGCAGAGATTTCAGGCAACTCGTAGTTTTTTGGAAGCTTGGCAGGCCCTTTCCATGTAAGTGATTCTCGCCAGTCTCTGCTTAGGGCTACATCAACAGCAAACAAACCATAGAGATAGAACTTGAAACTGCTTTATGGTGTCAAGTTTCAAAGAGCTAGCACAAACCGTGTTTGATTTAGAGTTCCAAATACATGTATCCCTATAGGAGAAAACAGTGAAACCTCAAAATGAAACCGGTTACTGCCAACGAACGGTTTCACCTAGAAAAACGAAATTTGGCGAGCCAAAGTGGGATTGGTGTACTGATCATTACCTGAAAGTTTCATCAAGATTGGGTGAAAAAGTGTGTGCTGAGATTTCAGGAAACTCATAGTTTTTCGGAAGCTTGGCAGGCCCTTTCCATGAAAGTGATTCTTGCCAGTCTCTGCTTAGGGCTACATCAACAGCAAACAAACCATAGAGATAGAACTTGAAACTGCTTTATTGTGTCAAGTTTCAAAAAGCTAGCACAAACCGTGTTTGATTTAGAGTTCCAAATACTTGTATCCCTATAGGAGAAAACAGAGTGAAACCTCAAAATGAAACCGGTTACTGCCAACGAACGGTTTAACCTAGAATAATGAAATTTGGTGAGCCAAGTGGGATTGGTGTACTGATCATTACCTGAAAGTTTCATCAAGATTGGGTGAAAAAGTGTGTGCTGAGATTTCAGGCAACTCGTAGTTTTTTGGAAGCTTGGCAGGCCCTTTCCATGAAAGTGATTCTCGCCAGTCTCTGCTTAGGGCTACATCAACAGCAAACAAACCATAGAGATAGAACTTGAAACTGCTTT
Organism: Ictidomys tridecemlineatus; assembly: GCF_052094955.1. Taxonomy (NCBI): domain Eukaryota; kingdom Metazoa; phylum Chordata; class Mammalia; order Rodentia; family Sciuridae; genus Ictidomys; species Ictidomys tridecemlineatus. The sequence goes on along the minus strand of NW_027524278.1, from coordinate 14,377 downwards.
ATGGTGTCAAGTTTCAAAGAGCTAGCAAAAACGCTGTTTGATTTAGAGTTCCAAATGCATGTATCCCTATAGGAGAAAACAGAGTGAAACCTCAAAATGAAACCGGTTACTGCCAACGAACGGTTTCACCTAGAAGAACGAAATTTGGCGAGCCAAGTGGGATTGGTGTACTGATCATTACCTGAAAGTTTCATCAAGATTGGGTGAAAAAGTGTGTGCTGAGATTTCAGGCAACTCGTAGTTTTTTGGAAGCTTGGCAGGCCCTTTCCATGAAAGTGATTCTCGCCAGTCTCTGCTTAGGGCTACATCAACAGCAAACAAACCATAGAGATAGAACTTGAAACTGCTTTATTGTGTCAAGTTTCAAAGAGCTAGCACAAACCGTGTTTGATTTAGAGTTCCAAATACATGTATCCCTATAGGAGAAAACAGAGTGAAACCTCAAAATGAAACCGGTTACTGCCAACGAACGGTTTCACCTAGAAGAACGAAATTTGGCGAGCCAAGTGGGATTGGTGTACTGATCATTACCTGAAAGTTTCATCAAGATTGGGTGAAAAAGTGTGTGCTGAGATTTCAGGCAACTCGTAGTTTTTTGGAAGCTTGGCAGGCCCTTTCCATGAAAGTGATTCTCGCCAGTCTCTGCTTAGGGCTACATCAACAGCAAACAAACCATAGAGATAGAACTTGAAACTGCTTTATGGTGTCAAGTTTCAAAGAGCTAGCACAAACCGTGTTTGATTTAGAGTTCCAAATGCATGTATCCCTATAGGAGAAAACAGAGTGAAACCTCAAAATGAAACCGGTTACTGCCAACCAACGGTTTCACCTAGAAGAACGAAATTTGGCGAGCCAAGTGGGATTGGTGTACTGATCATTACCTGAAAGTTTCATCAAGATTGGGTGAAAAAGTGTGTGCTGAGATTTCAGGCAACTCGTAGTTTTTTGGAAGCTTGGCAGGCCCTTTCCATGAATGTGATTCTCGCCAGTCTCTGCTTAGGGCTACATCAACAGCAAACAAACCATAGAGATAGAACTTGAAACTGCTTTATTGTGTCAAGTTTCAAAGAGCTAGCAAAAACCGTGTTTGATTTAGAGTTCCAAATACATGTATCCCTATAGGAGAAAACAGAGTGAAACCTCAAAATGAAACCGGTTACTGCCAACTAACGGTTTCACCTAGAATAACGAAATTTGGCGAGCCAAGTGGGATTGGTTTACTGATCATTACCTGAAAGTTTCATCAAGATTGGGTGAAAAAGTGTGTGCAGAGATTTCAGGCAACTCGTAGTTTTTTGGAAGCTTGGCAGGCCCTTTCCATGTAAGTGATTCTCGCCAGTCTCTGCTTAGGGCTACATCAACAGCAAACAAACCATAGAGATAGAACTTGAAACTGCTTTATGGTGTCAAGTTTCAAAGAGCTAGCACAAACCGTGTTTGATTTAGAGTTCCAAATACATGTATCCCTATAGGAGAAAACAGTGAAACCTCAAAATGAAACCGGTTACTGCCAACGAACGGTTTCACCTAGAAAAACGAAATTTGGCGAGCCAAGTGGGATTGGGTGTACTGATCATTACCTGAAAGTTTCATCAAGATTGGGTGAAAAAGTGTGTGCTGAGATTTCAGGAAACTCATAGTTTTTCGGAAGCTTGGCAGGCCCTTTCCATGAAAGTGATTCTTGCCAGTCTCTGCTTAGGGCTACATCAACAGCAAACAAACCATAGAGATAGAACTTGAAACTGCTTTATTGTGTCAAGTTTCAAAAAGCTAGCACAAACCGTGTTTGATTTAGAGTTCCAAATACTTGTATCCCTATAGGAGAAAACAGAGTGAAACCTCAAAATGAAACCGGTTACTGCCAACGAACGGTTTAACCTAGAATAATGAAATTTGGTGAGCCAAGTGGGATTGGTGTACTGATCATTACCTGAAAGTTTCATCAAGATTGGGTGAAAAAGTGTGTGCTGAGATTTCAGGCAACTCGTAGTTTTTGGAAGCTTGGCAGGCCCTTTCCATGAAAGTGATTCTCGCCAGTCTCTGCTTAGGGCTACATCAACAGCAAACAAACCATAGAGATAGAACTTGAAACTGCTTTATTGTGTCAAGTTTCAAAGAGCTAGCACAAACCGTGTTTGATTTAGAGTTCCAAATACATGTATCCCTATAGGAGAAAACAGAGTGAAACCTCAAAATGAAACCGGTTACTGCCAACGAACGGTTTCACCTAGAAGAACGAAATTTGGCGAGCCAAGTGGGATTGGTGTACTGATCATTACCTGAAAGTTTCATCAAGATTGGGTGAAAAAGTGTGTGCTGAGATTTCAGGCAACTCGTAGTTTTTTGGAAGCTTGGCAGGCCCTTTCCATGAAAGTGATTCTCGCCAGTCTCTGCTTAGGGCTACATCAACAGCAAACAAACCATAGAGATAGAACTTGAAACTGCTTTATTGTGTCAAGTTTCAAAGAGCTAGCACAAACCGTGTTTGATTTAGAGTTCCAAATGCATGTATCCCTATAGGAGAAAACAGAGTGAAACCTCAAAATGAAACCGGTTACTGCCAACGAACGGTTTCACCTAGAAGAACGAAATTTGGCGAGCCAAGTGGGATTGGTGTACTGATCATTACCTGAAAGTTTCATCAAGATTGGGTGAAAAAGTGTGTGCTGAGATTTCAGGCAACTCGTAGTTTTTTGGAAGCTTGGCAGGCCCTTTCCATGAATGTGATTCTCGCCAGTCTCTGCTTAGGGCTACATCAACAGCAAACAAACCATAGAGATAGAACTTGAAACTGCTTTATTGTGTCAAGTTTCAAAGAGCTAGCAAAAACCGTGTTTGATTTAGAGTTCCAAATACATGTATCCCTATAGGAGAAAACAGAGTGAAACCTCAAAATGAAACCGGTTACTGCCAACGAACGGTTTCACCTAGAATAACGAAATTTGGCGAGCCAAGTGGGATTGGTTTACTGATCATTACCTGAAAGTTTCATCAAGATTGGGTGAAAAAGTGTGTGCAGAGATTTCAGGCAACTCGTAGTTTTTTGGAAGCTTGGCAGGCCCTTTCCATGTAAGTGATTCTCGCCAGTCTCTGCTTAGGGCTACATCAACAGCAAACAAACCATAGAGATAGAACTTGAAACTGCTTTATGGTGTCAAGTTTCAAAGAGCTAGCACAAACCGTGTTTGATTTAGAGTTCCAAATACATGTATCCCTATAGGAGAAAACAGTGAAACCTCAAAATGAAACCGGTTACTGCCAACGAACGGTTTCACCTAGAAAAACGAAATTTGGCGAGCCAAGTGGGATTGGTGTACTGATCATTACCTGAAAGTTTCATCAAGATTGGGTTGAAAAAGTGTGTGCTGAGATTTCAGGAAACTCATAGTTTTTCGGAAGCTTGGCAGGCCCTTTCCATGAAAGTGATTCTTGCCAGTCTCTGCTTAGGGCTACATCAACAGCAAACAAACCATAGAGATAGAACTTGAAACTGCTTTATTGTGTCAAGTTTCAAAAAGCTAGCACAAACCGTGTTTGATTTAGAGTTCCAAATACTTGTATCCCTATAGGAGAAAACAGAGTGAAACCTCAAAATGAAACCGGTTACTGCCAACGAACGGTTTAACCTAGAATAATGAAATTTGGTGAGCCAAGTGGGATTGGTGTACTGATCATTACCTGAAAGTTTCATCAAGATTGGGTGAAAAAGTGTGTGCTGAGATTTCAGGCAACTCGTAGTTTTTTGGAAGCTTGGCAGGCCCTTTCCATGAAAGTGATTCTCGCCAGTCTCTGCTTAGGGCTACATCAACAGCAAACAAACCATAGGGATAGAACTTGAAACTGCTTTATGGTGTCAAGTTTCAAAGAGCTAGCAAAAACGCTGTTTGATTTAGAGTTCCAAATGCATGTATCCCTATAGGAGAAAATAGAGTGAAACCTCAAAATGAAACCGGTTACTGCCAACGAACGGTTTCACCTAGAGGAACGAAATTTGGCGAGCCAAGTGGGATTGGTGTACTGATCATTACCTGAAAGTTTCATCAAGATTGGGTGAAAAAGTGTGTGCTGACATTTCAGGCAACTCGTAGTTTTTTGGAAGCTTGGCAGGGCCTTTCCATGAAAGTGATTCTCGCCAGTCTCTGCTTAGGGCTACATCAACAGCAAACAAACCATAGAGATAGAACGTGAAACTGCTTTATGGTGTCAAGTTTCAAAGAGCTAGCACAAACCGTGTTTGATTTAGAGTTCCAAATACATGTATCCCTTTAGGAGAAAACAGAGTGAAACCTCAAAATGAAACCGGTTACTGCCAACGAACGGTTTCACCTAGAAGAACGAAATTTGGCGAGCCAAGTGGGATTGGTGGACTGATCATTACCTGAAAGTTTCATCAAGATTGGGTGAAAAAGTGTGTGCTGACATTTCAGGCAACTCGTAGTTTTTTGGAAGCTTGGCAGGCCCTTTCCATGAAAGTGATTCTCGCCAGTCTCTGCTTAGGGCTACATCAACAGCAAACAAACCATAGAGATAGAACTTGAAACTGCTTTATGGTGTCAAGTTTCAAAGAGCTAGCACAAACCGTGTTTGATTTAGAGTTCCAAATACATGTATCCCTATAGGAGAAAACAGAGTGAAACCTCAAAATGAAACCGGTTACTGCCAACGAACGGTTTCACCTAGAAGAACGAAATTTGGCGAGCCAAGTGGGATTGGTGTACTGATCATTACCTGAAAGTTTCATCAAGATTGGGTGAAAAAGTGTGTGCTGACATTTCAGGCAACTCGTAGTTTTTTGGAAGCTTGGCAGGCCCTTTCCATGAAAGTGATTCTCGCCAGTCTCTGCTTAGGGCTACATCAACAGCAAACAAACCATAGAGATAGAACTTGAAACTGCTTTATGGTGTCAAGTTTCAAAGAGCTAGCACAAACCGTGTTTGATTTAGAGTTCCAAATACATGTATCCCTATAGGAGAAAACAGAGTAAAACCTCAAAATGAAACCGGTTACTGCCAACGAACGGTTTCACCTAGAAGAACAAAATTTGGCGAGCCAAGTGGGATTGGTGTACTGATCATTACCTGAAAGTTTCATCAAGATTGGGTGAAAAAGTGTGTGCTGACATTTAAGGCAACTCGTAGTTTTTTGGAAGCTTGGCAGGCCCTTTCCATGAAAGTGATTCTCGCCAGTATCTGCTTAGGGCTACATCAACAGCAAACAAACCATAGAGATAGAACGTGAAACTGCTTTATGGTGTCAAGTTTCAAAGAGCTAGCACAAACCGTGTTTGATTTAGAGTTCCAAATACATGTATCCCTATAGGAGAAAACAGAGTGAAACCTCAAAATGAAACCGGTTACTGCCAACGAAGGGTTTCTCTTAGAAGAACGAAATTTGGCGAGCCAAGTGGGATTGGTGTACTGATCATTACCTGAAAGTTTCATCAAGATTGGGTGAAAAAGTGTGTGCTGAGATTTCAGGCAACTCGTAGTTTTTTTGAAGCTTGGCAGGCCCTTTCCATGAAAGTGATTCTCGCCAGTCTCTGCTTAGGGCTACATCAACAGCAAACAAACCATAGAGATAGAACTTGAAACTGCTTTATGGTGTCAAGTTTCAAAGAGCTAGCACAAACCGTGTTTGATTTAGAGTTCCAAATACATGTATCCCTATAGGAGAAAACAGAGTGAAACCTCAAAATGAAACCGGTTACTGCCAACGAACGGTTTCACCTAGAAAAACGAAATTTGGCGAGCCAAGTGGGATTGGTGTGCTGATCATTACCTGAAAGTTTCATCAAGATTGGGTGAAAAAGTGTGTGCTGAGATTTCAGGAAACTCATAGTTTTTCGGAAGCTTGGCAGGCCCTTTCCATGAAAGTGATTCTTGCCAGTCTCCGCTTAGGGCTACATCAACAGCAAACAAACCATAGAGATAGAACTTGAAACTGCTTTATTGTGTCAAGTTTCAAAAAGCTAGCACAAACCGTGTTTGATTTAGAGTTCCAAATACTTGTATCCCTATAGTAGAAAACAGAGTGAAACCTCAAAATGAAACCGGTTACTGCCAACGAACGGTTTAACCTAGAATAATGAAATTTGGTGAGCCAAGTGGGATTGGTGTACTGATCATTACCTGAAAGTTTCATCAAGATTGGGTGAAAAAGTGTGTGCTGAGATTTCAGGAAATTCGTAGTTTTTTGGAAGCTTGGCAGGCCCTTTCCATGAAAGTGATTCTCGCCAGTCTCTGCTTAGGGCTACATCAACAGCAAACAAACCATAGAGATAGAACTTGAAACTGCTTTATGGTGTCAAGTTTCAAAGAGCTAGCACAAACGCTGTTTGATTTAGAGTTCCAAATGCATGTATCCCTATAGGAGAAAATAGAGTGAAACCTCAAAATGAAACCGGTTACTGCCAACGAACGGTTTCACCTAGAGGAACGACATTTGGCGAGCCAAGTGGGATTGGTGTACTGATCATTACCTGAAAGTTTCATCAAGATTGGGTGAAAAAGTGTGTGCTGACATTTCAGGCAACTCGTAGTTTTTTGGAAGCTTGGCAGGGCCTTTCCATGAAAGTGATTCTCGCCAGTCTCTGCTTAGGGCTACATCAACAGCAAACAAACCATAGAGATAGAACGTGAAACTGCTTTATGGTGTCAAGTTTCAAAGAGCTAGCACAAACTGTGTTTGATTTAGAGTTCCAAATACATGTATCCCTTTAGGAGAAAACAGAGTGAAACCTCAAAATGAAACCGGTTACTGCCAACGAACGGTTTCACCTAGAACAACGAAATTTGGGGAGCCAAGTGGGATTGGTGTACTGATCATTACCTGAAATTTTCATCAAGATTGGGTGAAAAAGTGTGTGCTGACATTTCAGGCAACTCGTAGTTTTTTGGAAGCTTGGCAGGCCCTTTCCATGAAAGTGATTCTCGCCAGTCTCTGTGTAGGGCTACATCAACAGCAAACAAACCATAGAGATAGAACTTGAAACTGCTTTATGGTGTCAAGTTTCAAAGAGCTAGCACAAACCGTGTTTGATTTAGAGTTCCAAATACATGTATCCCTATAGGAGAAAACAGAGTGAAACCTCAAAATGAAACCGGTTACTGCCAACGAACGGTTTAACCTAGAAGAACGAAATTTGGCGAGCCAAGTGGGATTGGTGTACTGATCATTACCTGAAAGTTTCATCAAGATTGGGTGAAAAAGTGTGTGCTGAGATTTCACCAACTCGTAGTTTTTTGGAAGCTTGGCAGGCCCTTTCCATGAAAGTGATTCTTGCCAGTCTCTGCTTAGGGCTACATCAACAGCAAACAAACCATAGAGATACAACTTGAAACTGCTTTATGTTGTCAAGTTTCAAAGAGCTAGCACAAACCGTGTTTGATTTAGAGTTCCAAATAAATGTATCCCTTTAGGAGAAAACAGAGTGAAACCTCAAAATGAAACCGGTTACTGCCAACGAACGGTTTCACCTAGAAGAACGAAATTTGGTGAGCCAAGTGGGATTGGTGTAGTGATCATTACCTGAAAGTTTCATCAAGATTGGGTGAAAAAGTGTGTGCTGAGATTTCAGGCAACTCGTAGTTTTTTGGAAGCTTGGCAGGCCATTTCCATGAAAGTGATTCTCGCCAGTCTCTGCTTAGGGCTACATCAACAGCAAACAAACCATAGAGATAGAACTTGAAACTGCTTTATGGTGTCAAGTTTCAAAGAGCTAGCACAAACCGTGTTTGATTTAGAGTTCCAAATACATTTATCCCTATAGGAGAAAACAGAGTGAAACCTCAAAATGAAACCGGTTACTGCCAACGAACGGTTTCACCTAGAAGAACGAAATCTGGCGAGCCAAGTGGGATTGGTGTACTGATCATTACCTGAAAGTTTCATCAAGATTTGGTGAAAAAGTGTGTGCTGACATTTCAGGTAACTCGTAGTATTTTGGAAGCTTGGCAGGCCCTTTCCATGAAAGTGATTCTTGCCATCTCTGCTTAGGGCTACATCAACAGCAAACAAACCATAGAGATAGAACTTGAAACTGCTTCATGGTGTCAAGATTCAAAGAGCTAGCACAAACCATGTTTGATTTAGAGTTCCAAATGCATGGTATCCCTATAGGAGAAAACAGAGTGAAACCTCAAAATGAAACCGGTTACTGCCAACGAACGGTTTCACCTAGAAGAACGAAATTTGGCGAGCCAAGTGGGATTGGTGTACTGATCATTACCTGAAAGTTTCATCAAGATTTGGTGAAAAAGTGTGTGCTGACATTTCAGGTAACTCGTAGTATTTTGGAAGCTTGGCAGGCCCTTTCCATAAAAGTGATTCTTGCCAGTCTCTGCTTAGGGCTACATCAACAGCAAACAAACCATAGAGATAGAACTTGAAACTGCTTAATGGTGTCAAGATTCAAAGAGCTAGCACAAACCGTGTTTGATTTAGAGTTCCAAATGCATGTATCCCTATAGGAAAAAACAGAGTGAAACCTCAAAATGAAACCGGTTACTGCCAACGAACGGTTTCACCTAGAAGAACGAAATTTGGCGAGCCAAGTGGGATTGGTGTACTGATCATTACCTGAAAGTTTCATCAAGATTGGATGAAAAAGTGTGTGCTGAGATTTCAGGAAACTCGTAGTTTTTTGGAAGCTTGGCAGGCCCTTTCCATGAAAGTGATTCTCGCCAGTCTCTGCTTAAGGCTACATCAACAGCAAACAAACCATAGAGACAGAACTTGAAACTGCTTTATTGTGTCAAGTTTCAAAGAGCTAGCACAAATCGTGTTTGATTTAGAGTTCCAAAAACATGTATCCCTATAGGAGAAAACAGAGTGAAACCTCAAAATTAAACCGGTTACTGCCAACGAACGGTTTCACCTAGAAGAACGAAATTTGGCGAGCCAAGTGGGATTGGTGTACAGATCATTACCTGAAAGTTTCATCAAGATTGGGTGAAAAAGTGTGTGCTGAGATTTCAGGCAACTCGTAGTTTTCTGGAAGCTTGGCAGGCCCTTTCCATGAAAGTGATTCTCGCCAGTCTCTGCTTAGGGCTACATCAATAGCAAACAAACCATAGAGATAGAACTTGAAACTGCTTTATTGTGTCAAGTTTCAAAGAGCTAGCACAAACCGTGTTTGATTTAGAGTTCCAAATACATGTATCCCTATAGGAGAAAACAGAGTGAAACCTCAAAATGAAACCGGTTACTGCCAAAGAACGGTTTCACCTAGAAGAACGAAATTTGGCGAGCCAAGTGAGATTGGTGATCATTACCTGAAAGTTTCATCAAGATTGGGTGAAAAAGTGTGTGCTGAGATTTCAGGCAACTCGTAGTTTTTTGGAAGCTTGGCAGGCCCTTTCCATGAAAGTGATTCTCGCCAGTCTCTGCTTAGGGCTACATCAACAGCAAACAAACCATAGAGATAGAACTTGAAACTTCTTTATTGTGTCAAGTTTCAAAGAGCTAGCACAAACCGTGTTTGATTTAGAGTTCCAAATACATGTATCCCTATAGGAGAAAACAGAGTGAAACCTCAAAATGAAACCGGTTACTGCCAACGAACGGTTTCACCTAGAAGAACGAAATTTGGCGAGCCAAGTGGGATTGGTGTACTGATCATTACCTGAAAGTTTCATCAAGATTGGGTGAAAAAGTGTGTGCTGACATTTCAGGCAACTCGAAGTTTTTTGGAAGCTTGGCAGGCCCTTTCCATGAAAGTGATTCTCGCCAGTCTCTGCTTAGGGCTACATCAACAGCAAACAAACCATAGAGATAGAACGTGAAACTGCTTTATGGTGTCAAGTTTCAAAGAGCTAGCACAAACCGTGTTTGATTTAGAGTTCCAAATACATGTATCCCTTTAGGAGAAAGCAGAGTGAAACCTCAAAATGAAACCGGTTACTGCCAACGAACGGTTTCACCTAGAAGAACGAAATTTGGTGAGCCAAGTGGGATTGGTGTAGTGATCATTACCTGAAAGTTTCATCAAGATTGGGTGAAAAAGTGTGTGCTGAGATTTCAGGCAACTCGTAGTTTTTTGGAAGCTTGGCAGGCCCTTTCCATGAAAGTGATTCTCGCCAGTCTCTGCTTAGGGCTACATCAACAACAAACAAACCATAGAGATAGAACTTGAAACTGCTTTATGGTGTCAAGTTTCAAAGAGCTAGCACAAACCGTGTTTGATTTAGAGTTCCAAATACATGTATCCCTATAGGAGAAAACAGAGTGAAACCTCAAAATGAAACCGGTTACTGCCATCGAACGGTTTCACCTAGAAGAACGAAATTTGCGAGCCAAGTGGGATTGGTGTACTGATCATTACCTGAAAGTTTCATCAAGATTTGGTGAAAAAGTGTGTGCTGACATTTCAGGAAACTCGTAGTATTTTGGATGCTTGGCAGGCCCTTTCCATCAAAGTGATTCTTGCCAGTATCTGCTTAGGGCTACATCAACAGCAAACAAACCATAGAGATAGAACTTGAAACTGCTTAATGGTGTCAAGATTCAAAGAGCTAGCACAAACCGTGTTTTGATTTAGAGTTCCAAATGCATGTATCCCTATAGGAGAAAACAGAGTGAAACCGCAAAATGAAACCGGTTACTGCCAACGAACGGTTTCACCTAGAAGAACGAAATTTGGCGAGCCAAGTGGGATTGGTGTACTGATCATTACCTGAAAGTTTCATCAAGATTTGGTGAAAAAGTGTGTGCTGACATTTCAGGTAACTCGTAGTATTTTGGAAGCTTGGCAGGCCCTTTCCATGAAAGTGATTCTTGCCAGTCTCTGCTTAGGGCTACATCAACAGCAAACAAACCATAGAGATAGAACTTGAAACTGCTTAATGGTGTCAAGATTCAAAGAGCTAGCACAAACCGTGTTTGATTTAGAGTTCCAAATACATGTATCCCTATAGGAGAAAACAGAGTGAAACCTCAAAATGAAACCGGTTACTGCCAACGAACGGTTTCACCTAGAAGAACGAAATTTGGCGAGCCAAGTGGGATTGGTGTACTGATCATTACCTGAAAGTTTCATCAAGATTTGGTGAAAAAGTGTGTGCTGACATTTCAGGTAACTCGTAGTATTTTGGAAGCTTGGCAGGCCCTTTCCATGAAAGTGATTCTTGCCAGTCTCTGCTTAGGGCTACATCAACAGCAAACAAACCATAGAGATAGAACTTGAAACTGCTTAATGGTGTCAAGATTCAAAGAGCTAGCACAAACCGTGTTGATTTAGAGTTCCAAATGCATGTATCCCTATAGGAGAAAACAGAGTGAAACCTCAAAATGAAACCGGTTACTGCCAACGAAGGGTTTCACCTAGAAGAACGAAATTTGGCGAGCCAAGTGGGATTGGTGTACTGATCATTACCTGAAAGTTTCATCAAGATTGGGTGAAAAAGTGTGTGCTGAGATTTCAGGAAACTCGTAGTTTTTTGGAAGCTTGGCAGGCCCTTTCCATGAAAGTGATTCTCGCCAGTCTCTGCTTAGGGCTACATCAACAGCAAACAAACCATAGAGACAGAACGTGAAACTGCTTTATGGTGTCAAGTTTCAAAGAGCTAGCACAAACCGTGTTTGATTTAGAGTTCCAAATACATGTATCCCTTTAGGAGAAAGCAGAGTGAAACCTCAAAATGAAACCGGTTACTGCCAACGAACGGTTTCACCTAGAAGAACGAAATTTGGTGAGCCAAGTGGGATTGGTGTAGTGATCATTACCTGAAAGTTTCATCAAGATTGGGTGAAAAAGTGTGTGCTGAGATTTCAGGCAACTCGTAGTTTTTTGGAAGCTTGGCAGGCCCTTTCCATGAAAGTGATTCTCGCCAGTCTCTGCTTAGGGCTACATCAACAACAAACAAACCATAGAGATAGAACTTGAAACTGCTTTATGGTGTCAAGTTTCAAAGAGCTAGCACAAACCGTGTTTGATTTAGAGTTCCAAATACATGTATCCCTATAGGAGAAAACAGAGTGAAACCTCAAAATGAAACCGGTTACTGCCATCGAACGGTTTCACCTAGAAGAACGAAATTTGCGAGCCAAGTGGGATTGGTGTACTGATCATTACCTGAAAGTTTCATCAAGATTTGGTGAAAAAGTGTGTGCTGACATTTCAGGAAACTCGTAGTATTTTGGAAGCTTGGCAGGCCCTTTCCATCAAAGTGATTCTTGCCAGTATCTGCTTAGGGCTACATCAACAGCAAACAAACCATAGAGATAGAACTTGAAACTGCTTAATGGTGTCAAGATTCAAAGAGCTAGCACAAACCGTGTTTGATTTAGAGTTCCAAATGCATGTATCCCTATAGGAGAAAACAGAGTGAAACCGCAAAATGAAACCGGTTACTGCCAACGAACGGTTTCACCTAGAAGAACGAAATTTGGCGAGCCAAGTGGGATTGGTGTACTGATCATTACCTGAAAGTTTCATCAAGATTTGGTGAAAAAGTGTGTGCTGACATTTCAGGTAACTCGTAGTATTTTGGAAGCTTGGCAGGCCCTTTCCATGAAAGTGATTCTTGCCAGTCTCTGCTTAGGGCTACATCAACAGCAAACAAACCATAGAGATAGAACTTGAAACTGCTTAATGGTGTCAAGATTCAAAGAGCTAGCACAAACCGTGTTTGATTTAGAGTTCCAAATACATGTATCCCTATAGGAGAAAACAGAGTGAAACCTCAAAATGAAACCGGTTACTGCCAACGAACGGTTTCACCTAGAAGAACGAAATTTGGCGAGCCAAGTGGGATTGGTGTACTGATCATTACCTGAAAGTTTCATCAAGATTTGGTGAAAAAGTGTGTGCTGACATTTCAGGTAACTCGTAGTATTTTGGAAGCTTGGCAGGCCCTTTCCATGAAAGTGATTCTTGCCAGTCTCTGCTTAGGGCTACATCAACAGCAAACAAACCATAGAGATAGAACTTGAAACTGCTTAATGGTGTCAAGATTCAAAGAGCTAGCACAAACCGTGTTTGATTTAGAGTTCCAAATACATGTATCCCTATAGGAGAAAACAGAGTGAAACCTCAAAATGAAACCGGTTACTGCCAAAGAACGGTTTCACCTAGAAGAACGAAATTTGGCGAGCCAAGTGAGATTGGTGTACTAATCATTACCTGAAAGTTTCATCAAGATTGGGTGAAAAAGTGTGTGCTGAGATTTCAGGCAACTCGTAGTTTTTTGGAAGCTTGGCAGGCCCTTTCCATGAAAGTGATTCTCGCCAGTCTCTGCTTAGGGCTACATCAACAGCAAACAAACCATAGAGATAGAACGTGAAACTGCTTTATGGTGTCAAGTTTCAAAGAGCTAGCACAAACCGTGTTTGATTTAGAGTTCCAAATACATGTATCCCTTTAGGAGAAAACAGAGTGAAACCTCAAAATGAAACCGGTTACTGCCAACGAACGGTTTCACCTAGAACAACGAAATTTGGCGAGCCAAGTGGGATTGGTGTACTGATCATTACCTGAAAGTTCAACAAGATTGGTTGAAAAAGTGTGTGCTGAGATTTCAGGCAACTCGTAGTTTTTTGGAAGCTTGGCAGGCCCTTTCCATGAAAGTGATTCTCGCCAGTCTCTGCTTAGGGCTACATCAACAGCAAACAAACCATAGAGATAGAACTTGAAACTGCTTTATGGTGTCAAGTTTCAAAGAGCTAGCACAAACCGTGTTTGATTTAGAGTTCCAAATACATGTATCCCTATAGGAGAAAACAGAGTGAAACCTCAAAATGAAACCGGTTACTGCCAACGAACGGTTTCACCTAGAAGAACGAAATCTGGCGAGCCAAGTGGGATTGGTGTACTGATCATTACCTGAAAGTTTCATCAAGATTTGGTGAAAAAGTGTGTGCTGACATTTCAGGTAACTCGTAGTATTTTGGAAGCTTGGCAGGCCCTTTCCATGAAAGTGATTCTTGCCAGTCTCTGCTTAGGGCTACATCAACAGCAAACAAACCATAGAGATAGAACTTGAAACTGCTTCATGGTGTCAAGATTCAAAGAGCTAGCACAAACCGTGTTTGATTTAGAGTTCCAAATGCATGTATCCCTATAGGAGAAAACAGAGTGAAACCTCAAAATGAAACCGGTTACTGCCAACGAACGGTTTTCACCTAGAAGAACGAAATTTGGCGAGCCAAGTGGGATTGGTGTACTGATCATTACCTGAAAGTTTCATCAAGATTTGGTGAAAAAGTGTGTGCTGACATTTCAGGTAACTCGTAGTATTTTGGAAGCTTGGCAGGCCCTTTCCATAAAAGTGATTCTTGCCAGTCTCTGCTTAGGGCTACATCAACAGCAAACAAACCATAGAGATAGAACTTGAAACTGCTTAATGGTGTCAAGATTCAAAGAGCTAGCACAAACCGTGTT
>NW_027524277.1:0-34056 GCF_052094955.1 Ictidomys tridecemlineatus | reverse complement strand
CTTCCAAAAAACTACGAGTTTCCTGAAATTTCAGCAAACATTTTTTCACCCAATCTTTATGATACTTTCAGGAAATGATCAGTACACAAATCTCACTTGGCTCATCAAATTTCGTCCTTCTAAATTAAACCGTTCGTTTGCAGTAACCATTTTCATTTGTAGGTTTCACTCTGTTTTCTACAATATGAATACATGCAGTTGCAACTCTCAATCAAACACGGTTTGTGCTAGCTCTTTGAAACTTGGCACAAGAAAGTAGTTTCAAGTTGTATCTTCATGGTTTGTTTTCTATTAATGTAGCGCCAAGCAGAGACTGACGAAAATCAGTTTCATTCAAAGGGGTTGCCAAGCTTCCATAAAACTACGAGTTTTCTGAAATCTCAGCAAACATTTTTTCACCCAATCTTGATGATACTTTCAGGTAATGATCAGTACGCGAATCCCACTGGCTCACCAAATTTTGTTCTTCTAGATTAAACCATTCGTTTGCAGTAATTGTTTTCATTTTTAGTTCACAATCTGTTTTTTCCTATATGGATACATATATTTGGAACTCTAAAAGAAATATGGTTTGTGCTAGCTCTTTGAAACTTGCACAAGAAAGTAATTTCAAGTTCTATCTGTATGTTTTGTTTTCTATTGATGTAGCCCCAAGAAGAGACTGACAAAAATCACTTTAATGGAAAGGGGTTGCCTACCTTCCAAAAAACTACGAGTTTCCTGAAATTTCAGCAAACATTGTTTCACCCAATCTTTATGATACTTTCAGGAAATGATCAGTACACAAATCTCACTTGGCTCATCAAATTTCGTTCCTCTAAATTAAACCGTTTGTTTGCAGTAACCATTTTCATTTTTAGGTTTCACTCTGTTTTCTTCAATATGGATACATGCAGTTGGAACTCTAAATCAAACACGGTTGTGCTAGTTCCTTGAAACTTGTCACGAGAATGTAGTTTCAAGTTGTATCTTTATGGTTTGTTTCCTATTGAAGTAACCCCAAGCAGAGACTGACAAAAATCACTTTCATTGAAAGGGGTTGCCATGATTCCAAAAAACTATGAGTTTCCTGAAATCTCAGAAAACATTTTTTCACCCAATCTTGATGATACTTTCAGGTAATGATTAGTACACCAATCTCACTTGGCTCACCAAATTTCGTTCTTCTAGGTTAAACCGTTCATTTGCAGTAACCGTTTTCATTTTTAGGTTTCAATCTGTTTTCTTCTATATGGATACATATATTTGGAACACTAAAATAAACACGGTTTGTGTTAGCTCTTTGAAACTTGGAACAATAAAGTAGTTTCAAGTTGTATCTTTATAGTTTGTTTCCTATTGATGTAGCCCAAGTAGAGACTGACAAAAATCACTTTCATTGAAAGGTATTACCTACCTTCCAAAAAACTACGAGTTTCCTGAAAACTCAGCAAACCTTTTTTTACCCAATCTTGATGATGCTTTCAAGTAATGATCAGAACACCATTCCCAATTGGCTCACCAAATTTCGTTCTTCTAGGTTAAACCATTAATTTGCAGTAACGTTTTTATTTTTAGGTTGCAATCTGTTTTCTTTAATATGGATACTTGAAGTTGGAACTCTCAATAAAACACGGTTTGTGCTAGTTCTTTGAAACTTGGCACAAGAAAGTAGTTTCAAGTTGTATCTTTAGGGTTTGTATCTTATTGATGGAGCCCCAAGGAGAGACTGACGAAAATCTCTTTCATTGAAAGGGGTTGCCTTGCTTTTGAAAAACTACGAGTTTCCTGAAATGTCTGCAAATATTTTTTCACCCAATCTTGATGATACTTTCAGGTAATGATCAGTACACCAATCCCACTTGGCTCACCAAATTTTCTTTTTCAAGGTTAAACTGTTCGTTTGCAGTAACCATTTTCATTTTTAGGTTTCACTCTGTTTTCTTCAATATGGATACATGTATTTGGAACTCTAAATCAAACACAGTTTGTGCTAGCTCTTTGAAACTTGGCACAATATAGTAGTTTTACGTTCTATCATTATGGTTGGTTTCCTATTGATGTAGTCCCAAGCAGAGACTGAGGAAAATGACTTTCATTGAAAGCGGTTGCCAAGCTTCCATATAACTACGAGTTTTTTGAAATCTCAACAAATATTTTTTCACCCTATCTTGAAGATACTTTCAGTTAATGATCAGTACACCAATCCCACTTGGCTCACCAAATTTCATTCTTCTAGGTTAAACTGTTTCTTTGCAGCAACCGTTTTCATTTTTTGGTTTCCCTCTGTTTTCTTCAATATGGATACATGCAGTTGGAACTCTAAATCAAACACGAATTGTGCTAGCTCTTTGAAACTTGGCACAGAAACTAGTTTCAAGTTGTGTCAATAAAGACTGACGAAAATCACTTTCATTGAAAGTGGTGGCCAATCTTTCAAAAAACTACGAGTTTCCTGAAATCTCAGCAAACATTTTTTCACCCAATCTTGATGATAGTTTCAGGTAATGATCAGTACACCAATTTCACTTGGCTCACGAAATTTCATTCTTCTAGGTGAAACCTTTCTTTTGCAGTAACCGTTTTCATTTTTAGGTTTCAATCTGTATTCTCCTATATAGATATATGTATTTGGAACTCTAAAACAAACAGGGTTTGTTCTAGTTCTTTGATACTTGGCACAAGAAAGTAGTTTCAAGTTGTATCTTTATGGTGTATTTCCTATTGATGTAGCCCCAATCAGAGACTTAGGAAACTCACTTTCATTGAAAGGGGTGCCACGCTTCCAAAAAACTACGTGTTTCCTGATATCTCAGCAACATTTTTTCACTTAATCTTGATGATACTTTCAGGTAATGATCAGTACACCAATCCCACTTGGCTGACCAAATTTTGTTCTTTTAGGTTAAACCGTTTTTTTGCAGTAACCGTTTTCATTTTTAGGTTTCACTCTGTTTTCTTCAATATTGATACATGCAGGTGCTGGGAGCCACTGCAAAAGTATTACATTCATATGGAAATTGGGCTCCTACTGTTCACCTAGGCCCATTTGGGGACTCAAGTTACAAGACTCCCGGAGAGTTTCCATTGGTTGGGGAAGGATGGTAGGAGGGTGTTCCGGGGGAAGTGGAGCCCCCCCATGTCCGGTAGGGACACACGTGTGTGTGGACCGGCTTGTTAGGGGGACGCACACGGCCTCTCACAAAATAAAACTTTGTTTCAGTTCGATCTGGCTTGTGTTTTTGTGCTCAGCCGGGTTGCAGGATCGCAAGCCGGCGTGCACTGACAGCGACCCGTGAAAGCGCCCAGCAGGAAGGCAGCAGGTGAAAACAGCAGCGGGCAGAAGTGGAGTCAAGGCTCATGCAGGCCCCGCCGTCCAGCCTGCAGCATGCAGGTGGAACTCTAAATCAAACACGGTTTGTGCTAGCTCTTTGAAACTTGGCACAAGGAAGTATTTTTTTTTAATTTCATGTCTTATTACACAGTTACAGTATGGGAAACATTACTATATTAAAGACAGACACATAGATCAATGGAATAAAAATGGCCTATAACATTTATAATCAATTGATTATACACCAAACATGTAAGAAATTCAATGGAGAACCAAAATCCTTTTTGACAAATAGTGTTGGGAGAATTGGAGGAGTGTATATGTATGTATGTATGTATATGTGTGTGTATGTGTGTGTATTTACATGTGCCGAAACAAGAATCATTTGTATTAGTTTTATACAATACAGAGTTATAGAATAACTCTGTAAGGATTTACAAAATTACTCACAGAAATAAAAGACCTAGAATCCAATTCATAAGATACTTAATTTCTAGGGGTTTGTCCCCCATCTATGTATTGTTGTTAAGTACACATGACATAAAATTTACTATTACAACCAGTATAAGGTTGTATATGGTCAGTAATATTAAGCTTATTCATATTATGGTCCAACTTTCACTAACAGCAGCAACTAACCAGAACTCTTTACATCTTGCAAAACTGAAAATCTACACCCATTAAACAGTAATTCCCCATTCCCCCAATCCCCTGTTCTTGCCAACCACCATTTTTCTTCCTGTCTCCATGATTGTGACTACTCTATGTTGTTCTTCTAAGTAGAATTGTTCAGTATTTCTTTTTGTGATAGGTTTATTTCATTTAAAATGTTGTTCTCAAGATTCATCCACATTGTAGTATGTATTAGAATTTTCTTCCTTTTCATAGCTGGGCAATTATCTATTGCTTGTGTATATTACATTTATCTAGTCATTCATTGATGGACACTTGGGTTGTTTCCATTGTCCAAGGCTTTCTTCAATATTTGATTGGCTAAATGAAACATTGAGGCCAGCTCAGATTCAAAAGGTGGTAGGGAAATAGATTTCATTTCTTGTTGGGAGGAGTTCCAAAGTCTTCTTACAAGTCACGTGGTTACATAGAGTCACTTTTGCAATCAGTTTATAATAACCAAATTTTTGTAACACCCTGTTTTTATATATCTTTGTAAAATGTACCGAGATTCACAAATTCATATTGATTAATATGTTTGTTTAATGCCCATCTCTCTCAGCAGATAAAAATTACACAAGGGCCAAGACTATATTAGTGTATATGTAAGTTGAATGGTTTTGCTTGGCAGGGCTTTTGGCAAACAATAGGCATCAAATGAGTGATTTTTTTTTTGTAATATGCAGCACTAAGAAACGACAAAATCATAGAATTTGCAGGGAAATGGATGGCATTAGAGCAGATTATGCTAAGTGAAGCTAGCCAAGCCCTAAAAAACAAATGTCAAATGTCTTCTTTGATATAAAGAGAGCCACTAAGAATAGAACAGGAAGGAAGAGCATGAGGAAAAGACTACCAGCAAACTAAGACGAATGGGAGGAGAGAAAGGAAGAGAGAAGGGAAAACATATGGAAATGGTAGGAGACCTTTAGTGATACACAAAATTATAAGAGGTTATGAGGGGCAAGGGGGTGGGGGGAAAAAAGGGGGAGAGAATTGAACAACAGCAGAGGAGGTAGAGAGGGAAGATGGGAGGGGAGGGGAGGGGAGGGGGGATAGTAGGGGATAGGAAAGGTAGCAGAATACAACAGTCACTAATATGCCATTATGTAAAAATGTGAGTATGTAACAGAAGTGAGTCTGTATTATGTATTTGGGAAGTTCAAAACCCAATTGAGTCGAATGTATGAAAGATGATATGTCTTGAGCTCTGTAATGTTTTGAACAATCAATAAAAAAAAGAAATAAACATAGAAGAAAGGCAAAAAAAAAGAAATTGAAACAGATACAAAAAGTGGAAATACATCTATGTTCATGGATTAGAAGAATTAGTATTATAAAAACGTCCACAGTACCCAAATCCACCTTCAGATTCAATATAATTCCTAACAAAATATTGATAACATTCTTTATAGAAGCAAAAAAAATCCTAAAATGTGTCTGAAATCACACATACACCAAAAGCCAAAAAAAAAAAAAAGGAAGTATTTTCAGTTCTATCTTTACGGTTTGTTTTTTATTGATGTGGCCAAAGCAGAGACTGAGGAAAATCACTTTCATTGAAAGGGGTTGCCTACCTTCCAAAAAATTAAAAGTTTCTTGAAATCTCAGAAAACATTTTTTCACTCAATCTTGATGATACTTTAAGGTAATGATCAGGACACCAATCTCACTTGGCTAAAAATTTTCGTTCTTCTAGGTTAAACCGTTTGTTTGCAGTAACCGTTTTCATTTTTGGTTTCACTGTGTTTTCTTCAATATTGACACATATAGGTGGAACTCTACATCAAACACGGTTTGTGCTAGCTCTTTGAAACTTGGCACAAGAAAGAATTTTCAAGTTCTATCTTTATGGTTTGTTTCTTATTGATGTATCCCCAAGCAGAGACTGAAGAAAATCACTTTCATTGAAAGGGGTTGCCTACCTTCTAAAAAATTACGGGTTTCCTAAAATCTCAGGAAACTTTTTTTACACAATCTTGATGATAATTTCAGGTAATGATCAGTACACCATTCCCACTTGGCTCACCAAATTTTATTCTTCTAGGTTAAACCGTTCGTTTGAGGTAACCGTTTTCATTTTTAGGTTTCACTCTGTTTTCTTCAATATGGATACCTGCACTTGGAACTCTAAATCAATCACGGTGTGTGCTAGCTCTTTGAAACTTGGCACAAGAATGTAGTTTCAAGTTGTATCTTTATGGTTTGTTACCTATTGATGTATCCCCAAGCAGAGACTGACGAAAATCACATTCATTGAAAGGGTTGCCTACCTTCGAATAAACTACGAGTTTCCTGCAATCTCAGCAAAAATGTTTTTACCCAATCTTGATGATACTTTCAGGTAATTATCAGTACACCAATCCCACTTGGCTCACCAAATTTTGTTCTTCTAGTTTAAACCGTTCGTTTGCAGTAATCGTTTTCATATTTAGGTTTCACTCTGTTTTCTTCAATATGGATACATGCAGTTGGAACTCTAAATAACACAATTTGTGCTAGCTCTTTGAAACTTGGCACAATATAATAGTTTTACGTTCTATGTCTATTATTTGTTTCCTATTGATGTAGTCCCAAGCAGAGAAAGACGAAAATCACTTTCATTGAAAGGGGTTGCCAAGCTTCCATAAAACTACGCGTTTCCTGAAATCTCAGCAAACATTTTTTTCACCCAATCTTGATGATACTTTCATGTATTGATCAGAACACCAATTCCACTTCGCTCAACAAATTTGATTCTTGTAGGTTAAAACGTTCGTTTCCAGTAACCGTTTTCATTTTTACATTTCACTCTGTTTTCTTCAATATGGATACATGTATTTGGAACTCTAAAACAAACACAGTTTGTACTAGCTGTTTGAAACGTGGCACAAGAATGTAGTTTCAAGTTCTATCTTCATGGTTTGTTTCCTATTGATGTAGCCCCACAAAGAGACTGACGAAAAAAATCACTTTCATTTAAAGGGGTTCCCTACATTTTAAAAAACTACTAGTTTCCTGAAATCTCAGCATACATTTTTTCACCCAATCTTGATGACATTTTCAGGTAATGATCAGTACACTAATCCCACTTGGGTCACCAAATTTCATTTTTCTAGTTTAAACCGTTAGTTTGTAGTAACTGTTTTCATTTGTAGGTTTCACTCTGTTTTCTTCAATATGGATACATGCACTTGGAACTCTAAATTAAACACGGTTTGTGCTAGGTCTCTGAAACTAGGCACAAGAATGTAGTTTCAAGTTCTATCTTTATGGTTTGTTTCCTATTGATATAGCCCCAATAAGAGACTGACGAAAATCACTTTCATTTAAAGGGGTTGCCCAGCTTCCAAAAATCCACGAGTTTTCTGAAATCGGAGCAAACATTTTTTCACCTAATCTTGATGATACTTTCAGGTAATGATCAGTACACCAATCCCCCATGGCTCACCAAAGTTCGTTCTTCTATTTTAAACCGTTAGTTTGCAATAACTGTTTTTCTTTTTAGGTTTCACTCTGTTTTCTTCAATATGGATGCATGCAGTTGGAACTCTAAATCAAACACGGTTTGTGCTATCTCTTTGAAACTTGGAACAAGAAGGTAGTTTCCATTCTATCTTTATGGTTTGTTTCCTATTGATGTATCCCCAATCAGAGACTGACGAAAATCACTTTCATTGAAAGGGTTTGCCAAGCTTCCATAAATCTACGAGTTTTCTGAAATCTCAGCAAACTTATTTTCACCCAATCTTGATGATACTCTCAGGTAATGATCAGTACACCAATCCCACTTGGCTCACTAAATTTTGTTCTTCTAGGTTAAATCGTTCATTTGCAGTAACCATTTTCATTTTTAGGTTTCAATCTGTTTTCTCCTACAGGGATACAAGTATTTGGAACTCTAAATCAAAAACGGTTTGTGCTAGCTCTTCAAAACTTGGCTCAATAATGAGTTTCAAGTTCTATATTTATGGTTTGTTTCCTATTGATGTAGCCCCAAGCAGAGACTGACGAAAATCACTTTCATTGAAACACGTTCAAAAGCTTCCAAAAAACTACGACTTTCCTAAAATATCAGCAACATTTTTTAACCCAATCTTGATTATAGTTTCAGGTAATGATCAGTACACCAATTACAATTGGCTCACCAAATTTCGTTCTTCTAGGTTAAACCGTTCGTTTGCAGTAACCGTTTTCATTTTTAGGTTTCACACTGTTTTCTTCAATATGGATATATGCAGTTGGAATTCTAAATCAAACACGGTTTTGCTAGCTCTTTGAAACTTGGCACAAGAAAGTAGTTTCAAGTTTAATCTTTATAGTTTGTTTCCTATTGATGTAGCCCCAAGCAGAGACTGACGAAAATCACTTTCATTAAAAGGGGTTGCCAAGCTTCAATAACACTACAAATTTCCTGAAATCTCAGCAACATTTTTTTACCCAATCTTGATGATACTTTCAGGTAATGATAGGTACACCAATCCAACTTGGCTCACTAAATTTCGTTCTTCTAGGTTAGACCGTTCGTTTGCAGTAACCGTTTTCATTTTTAGGTTTCAATCTGTTTTCTCCTATATGGATACATGTATTTGGAACTCTAAATCAAACACGGTTTGTGCTAGCTCTTTGTAACTTGGCTCAATAATGTAGTTTCAAGTTCTCTCTTTATGGTTTCTTTCTTATTGATGTAGTCCCAAGCAGAGACTGACGAAAATCACTTACATTGAAAGGGGTTGCCAAGCTTCTAAAAAACTAGGAGTTTCCTGATATCTCAGCAACATTTTTTCACCCAATCGTGATGATATGTTCAGGTAATGATCAGTACACCAATTCCACTTGGCTCAACAAGTTTCGTTCATCTAGTTTTAACCGTTCGTTTGCAGTAACCGTTTTCATTTTTATGTTTCACTTTGTTTTCTTCCATAAGAATACATGCAGTTGGAACTCTAAATCAATCACGGTTTTTGCAAGCTCTTTGAAACTAGGCTCAATAATGTAGTTTCAAGTTTTATCTTTATGGTTTGTTTCCTATTGATGTAGCCCAAAGCAGAGACTTTCGAAAATCACTTTAATTTAAAGGAGTTGCCAAGCTTCTTAAAAAAATACGAGTTTCCTGAAATCTCAGCAACATTTTTTCACCCAATCTTGATGATACTTTCAGGTAATGATTAGTACACCAACCACTTGGCTCACCAATTTTCGTTCTCTAGTTTAAACCATTCGTTTGCAGTAACAGTTTTCATTTTTAGGTTTCAATCTGTTTTCTCCTATATGGATGAATGTTTTTGGAAGTCTAAAACAAACACGGTTTGTGCTAGCTCTTTGGAACTTGGCCCAAGAAAGTAGTTTCAAGTTCTATCTTTATGGTTTGTTTCCTATTGATGTAGCCCGAAGCAGAGACTTATGAAAATCACTTTCATTGAAAGGGGTTGCCAAGCTTCCAAAAAACTACTAGTTTCCTGAAATCTCAGCAACATTTTTTCACCCAAACTTGATGATACTTTCAGGTAATGATCAGTACACCAATCCCACTTGGCTCACCAAATTTCGTTCTTCAAGGTTAAACCGTTCGTTTGCAGTAACCATTTTCATTTTTAGGTTTCACTCTGTTTTCTTCAATATGGATACATGCACTTGGAACTCTAAAGAAAACACGGTTTGTGCTAGCTCTTTGAAACTTGGCACAAAAATGTAACTTCATGTTCTGTCTTTATGGTTTTTTTCCTATTGATGTAGCCCCAAGCAGAGACTTACGAAAATCACTTTCAATTATAGTGGTTGCCTACCTTCCAAAAAACGTAGTTTCCTGAAATTTCAGCAAACATTTTATCACCCAATATTGATGATACTTTCTGGTAATTATCAGTACACCAATCTCAGTTGGCTCACCAAATTTTGTTCTTCTAGGTTAAACCATTCTTTTGCAGTATCCGTTTTCATTTTTCGTTTCACTCTGTTTTCTTCAATATGGATACATGCAGATGGAAGTCTAAATCAAACATGGTTTGTGCTAGCTCTTTGAAACTTGGCACAAGAAAGTAGTTTCAAGTTGTATTTTTATGGTTTGATTCCTATTGAAGTAGCCCCAATTAGAGACTAACGAAAACCACTTTCATTGAAAGGGGTTGCCTACCTTCCAACAAACTATAATTTTTCTGAAATTTCAGCAACATTTTTTCACCCAATCTTGAAGATACTTTCAGGTAATGATCAGTACACCAATCCCACTTGGCTCACCAAATTTTGTTCTTCTAGGTTAATCCGTTCGTTTGCAATACCCCTTTTTATTTTTAGGTTTCAAACTGTTTTCTTCAAAAGGATACCTGCAGTTAGAACTTTAAATCAAACACGGTTTGTGCTAGCTCTTTGAAACTTGGCACAAGAACGTAGTTTCATGTTGTATCTTTATGGTTTGTTTCCTATTGATGTAGCCCCAATCAGAGACTAACGAAAATCCCTTTCATTAAAAGGGGTTGCCTACCTTCGAAAAAACTACGAGTTTTCTGAAATCTCAGCAAATATTTTTTCACCCAATCTTGATGATACTCTCAGGCAATGATCAGTACACCAATGCCACTTGGCTCACCAAATTTTGTTCTTCTAGGTTACACCGTTCGTTTGCAGTAACCGTTTTTATTTTTAGGTTTCACTCTGTTTTCTGCAATGTGGATACATGCAGTTGGAACACTAAATCAAACACGGTTTGTGCTAGTTCTTTGAAACTTGGCACAAGAAAGTAGTTTCAAGTTGGATCTTTATGGTTTGTGTCCTATTGATATAGTCTTAAGCAGAGACTCACGAAAATTCCTTTCTTTGAAAGGGGTTGCCAAGCTTCCAAAAAACTACGAATTTCCTGAAATTACAGCAACAGTTTTTCACGCAATCTTGATGATACTTTTAGGTAATGATCAGTACATTAATCCCCCTTGGCTCACCAAATTTCGTTTTTCTAGGTTAAACCGTTTGTTTGCAGTAATCGTTTTCATTTTTAGGTTTCACTCTGTTTTCTTCAATATGGATACATGCAGTTGGAAATCTAAATCAAACACGGTTTGTGCTATCTCTTTGAAACTTGGTATAAGAACGTAGTTTTACGTTCTATCTTTATGGTTTGTTTCCTATTGATGTAGCCCCAAACAGAGACTGACGAAAATCACTTTCATTGAAAGGGGTTGCCTACCTTCCAAAAAACTATGAGTTTCCTGAAATCTCAGCAAACTTATTTTCACCCAATCTTGATGATACTTTCAAGTAATGATCACTACACCAATACCACTTGGCTCACCAAATTTCATTCTTCTAGGTTAAACCTTTCATTTGAAGTATCCGTTTTTATTTTTATATTTCACTCTGTTTTCTTCAATATGGATACATGCAATTGGAACTCTAAAACAAACACGGTTTGTGCTAGCTCTTTGAAACTTGGTGCAAGAAAGTAGTTTCAACTTGTATCTTTATGGTTTGTTTCCTATTGATGTATCCCCAAGCAGAGACTGACGAAAACCACTTTCATTGAAAGGGGTTGCCTACCGTCCAATAAACTACGAGTTTCCTGAAATCTCAGCAAACATTTTTTCACCCAATCTTGGTTAAACCTTCGTTTGCAATAACCGTTTTTATTTTTAGGTTTCACTCTGTTTTCTTAAATATAGATACATGAGGTTGGCACTCTAAATCAAACACCGTTTGTGCTAGCTCTTTCAAACTTGGCACAAGCAGTTTCTAGTTCTATTTTTATGGTTTGTTTTCTATTGATGTAGCCTCAATCAGAGACCATTCATTTCCAGTAACCGTTTTCATTTTTAGGTTTCACTCTGTTTTCTTCAATATGGATACATGCAGTTGGAACACAAAATCAAAGATGGTTTGTGCTAGCTCTTTGAAACTTGGCACAAGAAAGTAGTTTCAAGTTCTCTCTTTATGGTTTGTCTCCTATTGATGTAGCCCTAATCAGAGACTGAGCAAAATCACTTTAATTGAAAGGAGTCCTACCTTCTAAAAAACTACGAGTTTCTTGAAATCTCAGCAAACATCTTTTTCACCCAATCTTGATGATACTTTCAGGTAATGATCAGTACACCAATCCTACTTGGCTCACCAAATTTCGTTATTCTAGGTTAAACCATTCATTTGCAGTAACCATTTTCATTTTTAGGTTTCAATCTGTTTTGTTCAATATGGATACATGCAGTTGGAACTCTAAATCAAACACGGTTTGTGCTAGCTCTTTGAAACTTGGCAGAAGAAAGTACTTTCAAGTTCTCTCTTTTTGATTTGTTTTCTTTGATGTAGCCCCAAGCAGAGACTGACGAAAATCACTTTCATTGAAAGGGTTTGACTACCTTCCAAAAACTTTGAGTTTCCTGAAATCTCAGCAAATATTTTTTCACCCAAACTTGATAATACTTTGAGGTAATGATCAGTACACCAATTCACTTGGCTTACCAAATTTCGTTTTTCTAGGTTAAACCGTTCGTTTGCAGTAACCATTTTCATTTAGGTTTCACTCTGTTTTCGTCAATATGGATACATGCAGTTGGAGGTCTAAATCAAACACGGTTTGTGCTAGCTCTTTGAAACTTGGCACAAGAAAGTAGTTTCAAGTTGTATCTTTGTGGTTTGTTTCCTATTGATGTAGCCCCAATCAGATTCTGACGAAAATCACCTTGAATAAAGGGGGTTGCCTACCTTCCAAAAAATTATGAGTTTTCTGAAATCTCAGCAAACATTTTTTCACCCTATCTTGATGATACTTTCAGGTAATGATCAGTACTCCAATCCCACTTGGCTCACCTAATTTCGTTTTTCTAGGTTAAACTGTTCATTTGCAGTAACCGTTTTCATTTTTAGGTTTCACTCTGTTTTCGTCAATATGGATACATGCAGTTGGATGTCTAAATCAAACAAGGTTGGTGCTAGCTATTTGAAACTTGGCACAAGAATGTATATTCAAGTTGTATCTTTATGGTTTGTTTCCTATTGATGTGGCCCCAAGAAGAGACTGGCAAACATCACTTTTATTGAACCGGGATACCAAGCTTCAAAAAAACTACGAGTTTCCTGAAATGTCAGCAACATTTTTTCACCAATCTTGGTGATACTTTCAGGTAATGATCAGTACACCAATCCCACTTGGCTCAACAAATTTCTTTCTTCTAGTTTAAACAGTTCGTTTGGAGTAACCGTTTTTATTTTTAGGTCTCACTGTGTTTTCCTCGTTATGGATACATGCAGTTGGAACTCTAAATCAAACATGGTTTGTGCTAGCTCTTTGAAACTTGGCACAAGAAACTAGTTTGAAGTTCTATCTTTATGGTTTCTTTTCTATTGATGTAGCCCCAAGCAGAACCTGACGAAAATCACTTTCATTGAAAAGGTTTGCCAAGCTTCCAAAAAACTAGGAGTTTCCTGAAATCTCAGCAAACATTTTTTCACCCAATCTTGATGATACTTTCAGGTAATGATCAGTACACCAATCCCAATTGGCTCATTAAATTTCATTCTTGTAGGTTAAACCGTTCGTTTACAGTAACCGTTTTCATTTTTAGGTTTCAATCTGTTTTCTCCTATATGGGTACATATATTTGGAATTCTAAAACAAACACGGTTTGTACTAGCTCTTTGAAACTTGGCACAAGAAAGTAGTTTCAAGTTCTATCTTTTTGGTTTGTTTCCTATTGATGTAGCCCCAAGAAGAGACTTACCAAAATCACTTTCATTGAACGGGAATGCAAAGCTTCCAAAAAACTATGAGTTTTTTGAATCTCCGCAAACATTTTTTCATCCAATCTTGATGATACTTTTAGATAATGATCAGTACACGAATCCCAATTGGCCCACCACATTTCGTTCTTCTAGGTTAAACCGTTCGTTTGCAGTAACTGTTTTCATTTTTAGGTTTCACTGTGTTTTATTCAACATTGATACATGCAGGTGAAACTCTAAATCAAACACGGTGTGTGCTAGCTCTTTGAAACTTGGCACAAGGAAGTAGTTTCAAGTTGTATATTTATTATTTGTTTCCTATTTATGTAGCCCCAATCAAAGCCTGACAAAAATCACTTCCATTGAAAGTGGTTGCCTACCTTCCACAAAACTAAGAGTTTCCTGAAATCTCAGCAAACATTTGAACACCCAATCTTGATGATACTTTCTGGTAATGATCAGTACACCTATCCCACTTGGCTCACCAAATTTCGATCTTCTAGGTTAAACCGTTTGTTTGCAGTAACCGTTTTAATTTTTAGTTTTCACTCTGTTTTCTTCAATATGGATACATGCATTTGGAAGTCTAAATCAAACATGGTTTGTGGAAGCTCTTTGAAACTTGGCACAAGAAAGCAGTTTCAAGTTGTATTTTTATGGTTTGATTCCTATTGAAGTAGCCCCAATTAGAGAATGACGAAAATCACTTTCATTGAAAGGGGTTGCCTACCTTCCACAATACTATAATTTTTCTGAAATCTCAGCAACATTTTTTCACCCAATCTTGATGAAACTTTCAGGTAATCATCAGTACACCCATCCCACTTGGCTCACCAAATTTCGTTCTTCTAGGTTAAACTGTTCATTTGCAGTACCCGTTTTCATTTTTAGGTTTCACTCTCTTTTCTTCAATATGGATACATGCAGTTGGAACTTTAAATCAAACACGGTTTGTGCTAGCTCTTTGAAACTTGACACAAGAACGTGGTTTCATGTTCTATCTTTATGGTTTGTTTCCTGTTGATGTATCCCCAATCAGAGACTGACGAAAATCACTTTCATTTAAAGGTGTTGCCTACCTTCGAAAAAACTACGAGTTTCCATAAATCACAGCAAATATTTTTTCACCCAATCTTGATGATACTCTCAGGCAATGATCAGTACACCAATGCCACTTGGCTCACCAAATTTCGTTCTTCTAGGTTAAACCGTTCGTTTGCAATAACCGTTTTTATTTTTAGGTTTCACTCTGTTTTCTCCTATAGAGATACATGTATTTGGAACTCTAAATCAAACACGGTTTGTGCTAGCTTTTTGAAACTTGACACAATAAAGCAGTTTCAAGTTCTATCTCTATGGTTTGTTTGCTGTTGATGTAGCCCTAAGCAGAGACTGGCGAAAATCACTTTCATGGAAAGGGGTTGCCAAGCTTCCAAACAACTATGAGATGCCTGAAATCACAGCCAACATTTTTTATCCCAATCTTGATGATTCTTTCAGGTAATGATCAGTACACCAAACCACTTGGCTCACCAAATTTCATTCTTCTAGGTTAAATCGTTCGTTTGCTGTAACCGTTTTCATTTTTAGGTTTCACTCTGTTTTCTCCTATAGGGATACATGTATTTGGAACTCTAAATAAAACACGGTTTCTGCTAGCTTTTTGAAACTTGACACAATAAAGCAGTTTCAAGTTCTAACTCTATGGTTTGTTTGCTGTTGATGTAGAGTTAAGGAGACACTGGCGAAATTCACTTTCATGGAAAGGGGTTGCCAAGCTTCCAAACAACTTCGAGTTGCCTGAAATCTCAGCGAACATTTTTTCACCCAATCTAGATGATTCTTTCAGGTAATGATCTGTACACCAAAACAACTTGGCTCACCAAATTTCGTTCTTCTAGGTTAAACCGTTCGTTTGCATTAACCGTTTTCATTTTTAGGTTTCACTCTGTTTTCTCCTATAGGGATACATGTGTTTGGAACTCTAAATCAAACACGGTTTGTGCTAGCTCTTTGAAACTTGACACAATAAAGCAGTTTCACGTTCTATCTCTATGGTTTGTTTGCTGTTGATGTAGCCCTAAGTACAGACTGGCGAAAATCACTTTCATGGAAAGGGGTTGCCAGGCTTCCAAAGAACCACGAGTTGCCTGAAATCTCAGCAAACATTTTTTCACCCAATCTTGATGATTCTTTCAGGTAATGATCAGTACAGCGAAACCACTTGGCTCACCAAATTTCGTTTTTCTAGGTTAAACCGTTCGTTGGCAGTAACCGTTTTCATTTTTAGATATCACTCTGTTTTCTCTTATAGGGATACATGTATTAGGAACTCTAAATGAAACACGGTTTGTGCTAGCTCTTTGAAACTTGACACAATAAAGCAGTTTCAAGTCCTATCTCTATGGTTTGTTTGCTGTTAATGTAGCCCTAA
Source organism: Ictidomys tridecemlineatus (assembly GCF_052094955.1). NCBI lineage: Eukaryota > Metazoa > Chordata > Mammalia > Rodentia > Sciuridae > Ictidomys > Ictidomys tridecemlineatus. The sequence continues at coordinate 17,953 of NW_027524277.1, read as the reverse complement.
GGAGAGACTGGCGAAAATCACTTTCATGGAAAGGGGTTGCCAAGCTTCCAAACAACTACGAGTTGCCTGAAATCTCAGCAAACATTTTTTCACCATATCTTGATGATTCTTTCAGGTAATGATCAGTACACCAATACCACTTGGCTCACCAAATTTCGTTCTTCTAGGTTAAACCGTTCGTTTGCAGTAATCGTTTTCATTTTTAGGTTTCACTCTGTTTTCTCCTATAGGGATACATGTATTTGGAACTCTAAATCAAACACGGTTTGTGCCAGCTCTTTGAAACTTCTCACAATAAAGCAGTTTCAAGTTCTATCTCTATGGTTTGTTTGCTGTTGATGTAGCCCTAAGCAGAGACTGGCGAAAATCACTTTCATGGAAAGGGGTTGCCAAGCTTCCAAAAAACTACGAGTTGCCTGAAATCTCAGCAAACATTTTTTCACCCAATCTTGATGATTCTTTCAGGTAATGATCAGTACACCAAAACCACTTGGCTCAACAAATTTCGTTCTTCTAGGTTAAACCGTTCGTTTGCATTAACCGTTTTCATTTTTAGGTTTAACTCTGTTTTCTCCTATAGGGATACATGTGGAACTCTAAATCAAACACGGTTTGTACTAGCTCTTTGAAACTTGACACAATAAAGCAGTTTCAAGTTCTATCTCTATGGTTTGTTTGCTGTTGATGTAGACCTAAGCAGGAACTGGCGAAAATCACTTTCGTGAAAAGGGGTTGCCAAGCTTCCAAAAAACTACGAGTTGCCTGAATCCTCAGCAAACATTTTTTCACCCAATCTTGATCATTCTTTCAGGTAATGAGCAGTACACCAAAACCACTTGGCTCACCAAATCTTCTAGGTTAAACCGTTTGTTTGCAGTAACCGTTTTCATTTTTAGGTTTCACTCTGTTTTCTCCTATAGGGATACATGTATTTGGAACTCTAAATGAAACACGTTTTGTGTTAGGTCTTTGAAACTTGACACAATAAAGCAGTTTGAAGTTCTATCTCTATGGTTTGTTTGCTGTTGATGTAGCCCTAAGCAGAGACTGGCGAAAATCACTTTCATGGAAAGGGGTTGCCAAGCTTCCAAAAAACTACGAGTTTCCTGAAATCTCAGCAAACATTTTTTCACCCAATCTTGATGATTCTTTCAGGTAATGATCTGTACACCAAAACCACTTGGCTCACCAAATTTCGTCCTTCTAGGTTAAACCGTTAATTTGCAGTAACCGTTTCCATTTTTAGGTTTCACTATGTTTTCTCCCTTAGGGATACATTTATTTGGAACTCTAAATCAAACACGGTTTGTGCTAGCTCTTTGAAACTTGACACATTAAAAGAGTTTCATGTTCTATCTCTATGGTTTGTTTGCTGTTGATGTAGCCAAAAGCAGAGTCTGGCGAAAATCACTTTCATGGAAAGGGGTTGCCACGCTCCAAAAAACTACGAGTTGCATGAAACCTCAGCAAACATTTTTTCACCCAATCTTGATGATTCTTTCAGGTAATGATCAGTACACCAAAACCACTTGGCTCACCAAATTTCGTTCTTCTACGTTAAACCGTCCGTTTGCAGTATCCGTTTTCATTTTTAGGTTTCACTCTGTTTTCTCCTATAGGGATACATGTGTTTGGAACTCTAAATCAAACACGGTTTGTGCTAGCTCTTTGAAACTTGACACAATAAAGCAGTTTCAAGTTCTATCTCTATGGTTTGTTTGCAGTTGATGGAGCCCTAAGCAGAGACTGGCGAAAATTATTTTAATGGAAAGGGGTTGCCAAGCTTCCAAAGAACTACGAGTTGCCTGATATCTCAGCAAACATTTTTTCACCCAATTTTCATGATTCTTTCAGGTAATGATCAGTGCAGCGAAACCACATGGCTCACCCAATTTCGTTCTTCTAGGTTAAACCGTTCGTTGGCAGTAACCGTTTTCATTTTTAGGTTTCACTCTGTTTTCTCCTATAGAGATACATGTGTTTGGAACTCTAAATAACTCACGGTTTGTGCTAGCTCTTTGAACCTTGATTAAATAAAGCAGTTTCAAGTTCTATCTCTATGGTTTGTTTGCTGTTGATGTAGCCCTTACCAGAGACTGGCGAAAATCACTTTAATGGAAAGGGGTTGCCAAGCTTCCAAAAAACTACGAGTTGCCGGAAATCTCAGCAAACATTTTTTGACCCAATCTTGATGATTCTTTCAGGTAATGATCAGAACACCAAAACCACTTGGCTCACCAAATTTCGTTCTTCTAGGTTAAACCGTTCGTTTGCAGTAACCGTTTTCATTTTTGGTTTCACTCTGTTTTTTCCTATAGGGATACATGTATTTTGAACTCTAAATGAAACACGGTTTGTGCTAGCTCTTTGAAACTTGACACAATAGAGCAGTTTCAAGTTCTATCTCTATGGTTTGTTTGTTGTTGATGTAGCCCTAAGCACAGACTGGCGAAAATCACTTTCATGGAAAGGGGTTGCCCAGCTTCCAAAAAACTGAGAGTTGCCTGAAATCTCAGCAAACATTTTTTCACCCAATGTTGATGATTCTTTCAGGTAATGATCAGTACACCGAAACCACTTGGCTCACCAAATTTCGTTCTTCTAGGTTAAACCGTTCGTTAGCAGTAACCGTTTTCATATTTAGATTTCACTCTGTTTTCTCCTATAGGGATACATGTAATTGGAACTCTAAATGAAACACGGTTTGTGCCAGCTCTTTGAAACTTGAAACAATAAAGCAGTTTCAAGTTCTATCTCTATGGATTGTTTGCTGTTGATGTAGCGCTAAGCAGAGACTGGCGAAAATCACTTTCATAAAAAGGGGTTGCCAAGCTTCCAAACAACTAAAAGTTGCCTGAAATCTCAGCAAACATTTTTTCACCCAATCTTGATGATTCTTTCAGGCAATGATCAGTACACCAAAACCACTTGGCTCACCAAATTTCGTTCTTCTAGCTTAAACCGTTCGTTTGCAATAACCGTTTTTATTTTTAGGTTTCACTCTGTTTTCTCCTATAGAGATACATGTATTTGGAACTCTAAATCAAACACGGTTTGTGCTAGCTTTTTGAAACTTGACACAATAAAGCATTTTCAAGTTCTATCTCTGTGGTTTGTTTGCTGTTGATGTAGCCCTAAGCAGAGACTGGCGAAAATCACTTTCATGGAAAGGGGTTGCCAAGCTTCCAAAAAACTATGAGTTGCCGGAAATCACAGCCAACATTTTTTATCCCAATCTTGATGATTCTTTCAGGTAATGATCAGTACACCAAAACGACTTGGCTCACCAAATTTCATTCTTCTAGGTTAAACCGTTCGTTTGCAGTAACCGTTTTCATTTTTAGGTTTCACTCTGATTTCTCCTATAGGGATACATGTGTTTGGAACTCTAAATGAAACACGTTTTGTGCTAGCACTTTGAAACTTGACACAATAAAGCAGTTTGAATTTCTATCTCTATGGTTTGTTTGCTGTTGATGTAGCCCTAAGCAGAGACTGGCGAAAATCACTTTCATGGAAAGGGGTTGCCAAGCTTTCAAAAAACTACGAGTTGCCTGAAATCTCAGCAAACATTTTTTCACCCAATCTTGATGATTCTTTCAGGTAATGATCAGTACAACAAAACCACTTGGCTCACCAAATTTCGTCCTTCTAGGTTAAACCGTTAATTTGCAGTAACCGTTTCCATTTTTAGGTTTCACTATGTTTTCTCCTATAGGGATACATGTATTTGGAACTCTAAATCAAACACGGTTTGTGCTAGCTCTTTGAAACTTGACACAATAAAACAGTTTAATGTTCTATCTCTATGGTTTGTTTGCTGTTGATGTAGCCCAAAGCAGAGTCTGGCGAAAATCACTTTCATGGAAAGGGGTTGCCAAGCTTAAAAAAACTACGAGTTGCCTGAAACCTCAGCAAACATTTTTTCACCCAATCTTGATGATTCTTTCAGGTAATGATCAGTACACCAAAACCACTTGGCTCACCCAATTCCGTTCTTCTAGGTTAAACCGTCCGTTTGCAATAACCGTTTTCATTTTTAGCTTTCACTCTGTTTTCACTATAGGGATACATGTATTTGCAACTCTAAATCAAACATGGTTTGTGCTAGCTCTTTGAAACTTGACACAATACAGCAGTTTCACGTTGTATCTGTATGGTTTGTGTGCTGTTGATGTAGCCCTAAGCAGAGACTGGCGAAAATCACTTTTATGGTAAGGGGTTGCCAATCTTCCAAAAAACTACGAGTTGCTTAAACCTCAGCAAACATTTTCTCACCCAATCTTGATGATTCTTTCAGGTAATGATTAGTACACCAAGACCACTTGGCTCACCAAATTTCGTTCTTCTAGGTTAAACCGTTCGTTTGCAGTAACCCTTTTCATTTTTAGGTTTCACTCTGTTTTCTCCTATAGGGATACATGTAATTGGAACTCTAAATGAAACACGGTTTGTGCTAGCTCTTTGAAACTTGACACAATAGAGCAGTTTCAAGTTCTATCTCTATGGTTTGTTTGCTGTTGATGTAGCGCTAAGGAGAGACTGCCGAAATTCACGTTCATGGAAAGGGGTTGCCAAGCTTTCAAACAACTTCGAGTTACCTGAAATCTCAGCAAACATTTTTTCACCCAATCTATATGATTCTTTCAGGTAATGATCTGTACACCAAAACCACTTGGCTCACCAAATTTCGTTCTTCTAGGTTAAACCGTTCTTTTGCATTAACCGTTTTTATTTTTAGGTTTCACTCTGTTTTCTCTTATAAGGATACATGTGTTTGGAACTCTAAATCAAACACGGTTTGTGCTAGCTCTATGAAACTTGACACCATAAAGCAGTTTCAAGTTCTATCTCTATGGTTTGTTTTCAGTTGATGGAGCCCTACGCAGAGACTGGCGAAAATCACTTTAATAAAAAGGGGTTGCCAGGCTTCCAAAGAACTAGGAGTTGCCTGAAAACTCAGCAAACATTTTTTCATCCAATCTTGATGATTCTTTCAGGTAATGATCAGTACAGCGAAACCTCTAGGCTCACCAAATTTCGTTCTTCTAGGTTAAACCGTTCGTTGGCAGTAACCGTTTTCATTTTTAGATTTCACTCTGTTTTCTCCTATAGGGATACATGTATTTGGAAATCTAAATGAAACACGGTTTGTGCTAGCTCTTTGAAACTTGACACAATAAAGCAGTTTCACGTTCTATCTCTATGGTTTGTTTGCTGTTGATGTAGCCCTAAGCAGAGACTGGCGAAAATCACTTTCATGGAAAGGGGTTTCCAAGCTCCAAAAAACTACGAGTTGCCTGAAATCTCAGCAAACATTTTTTCACCCAATCTTGATGATTCTTTCAGGCAACGATCAGTACAGCAAAACCACTTGGCTCACCAAATTTCGTTCTTCTAGGTTAAACCGTTCGTTTGCAATAACCGTTTTTATTTTTAGGTTTCACTCTGTTTTCTCCTATAGAGATACATGTATTTGGAACTCTAAATCAAACACGGTTTGTGCTAGCTTTTTGAAACTTGACACAATAAAACAGTTTCAAGTTCTATCTCTATGGTTTTTTTGCTGTTGATGTAGCTCTAAGCAGAGACTAACGAAAATCACTTTCATGGAAAGGGGTTGCCAAGCTTCCAAACAACTATGAGTTTCCTGAAATCTCAGCAAATATTTTTTATCCAAATCTTGATGATTCTTTCAGGTAATGATCAGTACACCAAAACCTCTTGGCTCACCAAATTTCATTCTTTTAGGTTAAACCGTTCGTTTGCAGTAACCGTTTTCATTTTTAGGTTTCACTCTGTTTTCTCCTATAGGGATACATGTATTTGGAACTCTAAATAAAACACGGTTTCTGCCAGCTCTTCGAAACTTGACAAAATAAAGCAGTTTCAAGGTCTATCTCTACGGTTTGTTTGCTGTTGATGTAGCGCTAAGGAGAGACTGGCGAATTTCACTTGCATGGAAAGGGGTTTCCAAGCTCCAAAAAACTACGAGTTGCCTGAAATCTCAGCAAACATTTTTTCACCCAATCTAGGTGATTCTTTCAGGCAATGATCAGTACAGCAAAACCACTTGGCTCACCAAATTTCGTTCTTCTAGGTTAAACCGTTCGTTTGCAATAACCGTTTTTATTTTTAGGTTTCACTCTGTTTTCTCCTATAGAGATACATGTATTTGGAACTCTAAATCAAACACGGTTTGTGCTAGCTTTTTGAAACTTGACACAATAAAACAGTTTCAAGTTCTATCTCTATGGTTTTTTTTGCTGTTGATGTAGCTCTAAGCAGAGACTAACGAAAATCACTTTCATGGAAAGGGGTTGCCAAGCTTCCAAACAACTATGAGTTGCCTGAAATCTCAGCAAATATTTTTTATCCAAATCTTGATGATTCTTTCAGGTAATGATCAGTACACCAAAACCTCTTGGCTCACCAAATTTCATTCTTTTAGGTTAAACCGTTCGATTGCAGTAACCGTTTTCATTTTTAGGTTTCACTCTGTTTTCTCCTATAGGGATACATGTATTTGGAACTCTAAATAAAACACGGTTTCTGCCAGCTCTTCGAAACTTGACAAAATAAAGCAGTTTCAAGGTCTATCTCTACGGTTTGTTTGCTGTTGATGTAGCGCTAAGGAGAGACTGGCGAATTTCACTTGCATGGAAAGGGGATGCCAAGCTTCCAAACAACTTCGAGTTGCCTGAAATCTCAGCAAACATTTTTTCACCCAATCTAGGTGATTCTTTCAGGTAATGATCTGTACACCAAAACCACTTGGCTCACCAAATTTCGTTCTTCTAGGTTAAACCGTTCGTTTGCAGTAACCGTTTTCATTTTTAGGTTTAACTCTGTTTTCTTCTATAGGGATACATGTATTTGGAACTCTAAATCAAACACGGTTTGTGCTCGCTCTTTGAAACTTGACACAATAAAGCAGTTTCAAGTTCTATCTCTATGGTTTGTTTGCTCTTGATGTAGACCTAAGCAGAGACTGGTGAAAATCACTTTCATGGAAAGGGGTTGCCAAGCTTCCAAAAAACTACGAGTTGCCTGAATCTCAGCAAACATTTTTACACCATATCTTGATGATTCTTTCAGGTAATGATCAGTACACCAAAACCCCTTGGCTCACCAAATTTCATTTTTCTAGGTTAAACCGTTCGTTTGCAGTAACCGTTTTCATTTTTAGGTTTCACTCTGTTTTCTCCTATAGAGATACATGTATTTGGAACTCTTAATCAAACACGGTTTGTGCTAGCTTTTTGAAACTTGACACAATAAAGCAGTTTCAAGTTCTATCTCTATGGTTTGTTTGCTGTTGATGTAGCAATAAGCGGAGACTGGCGAAAATCACTTTCATGGAAAGGGGTTGCCAAGCTTCCAAACAACTATGAGTTGCCTGAAATCTCAGCAAATATTTTTTATCCCAATCTTGATGATTCTTTCAGGTAATGATCAGTACACCAAAACCACTTGGCTCACCAAGTTTCATTCTTCTAGGTTAAACCTTTCGTTTGCAGTAACAATATTCATTTTTTAGGTTTCACTCTGTTTTCTCCTATAGGGATACATGTATTTGGAACTCTAAATCAAACACGGTTTTTGCTAGCTCTTTGAAACTTGACACAATAAAGCAGTTTCAAGTTCTATCTCTATGGTTTGTTTGCTGTTGATGTAGCGCTAAGGAGAGACTGGCGAATTTCACTTTCATGGAAAGGGGTTGCCAAGATTCCAAACAACATCGAGTTGCCTGAAATATCAGCAAACATTTTTTTACCCAATATAGATGATTCTTTCAGGTAATGATCAGTACACCAAAACCACTTGGCTAACCAAATTTCGTTCTTCTAGGTTAAACTGTTCGTTTGCATTAACCGTTTTCATTTTTAGGTTTAACTCTGTTTTCTCCTATAGGGATACATGTATTTGGAACTCTAAATCAAACACGGTTTGTGCTAGCTCTTGTAAACTTGACACAATAAAGCAGTTTCACGTTCTATCTCTGTGGTTTGTTTGCTGTTGATGTAGCCCTAAGCAGAGTCTGGCGAAAATCACTTTCATGGAAAGGGGTTGCCAAGCTTCCAAAAAACTGCGAGTTGCCTGAAATCTCAGCAAACATTTTTTCACCCAATCTTGATGATTCTTTCAGGTAATGATCAGTACACCAAAACCACTTGGCTCACCAAATTTCGTTCTTCTAGGTTAAACCGTTCGTTTGCAGTAACCGTTTTCATTTTTAGTTATCACTCTGTTTTCTACTATAGGGATACATGTATTTGGAACTCTAAATGAAACACGGTTTGTGCTAGCTCTTTGAAACTTGACACAATAAAGCAGTTTCAAGTTCTATCTCTATTGTTTCTTTGATGTTGATGTAGCCCTAAGCAGAGACTAGCGAAAATCACTTTCATGGAAAGGGGTTGCCAAGCTTCCAAAAAACTACGAGTTGCCTGAAATCTCAGCAAACATTTTTTCACCCAATCTTGATGATTCTTTCAGGTAATGATCAGTACACCAAAACCACTTGGCTCACCAAATTTCGTTCTTCTAGGTTAAACCGTTCGTTTGCAGTAATCGTTTTCATTTTTAGGTTTCACTCTGTTTTCTCCAATAGGGATACATGTATTTGGAACTCTAAATCAAACACGGTTTGTGCTAGCTCTTTGAAACTTGACACAATAAAGCAGTTTCAAGTTCTATCTCTATGATTTTTTTGCTGTTGATGTAGCCCTAACCAGAGACTGGCGAAAATCACTTTCATGGAATGGGTTTGCCAAGCTTCCAAAAAACTACGAGTTTCCTGAAATCTCAGCTAACATTTTTTCATCCAATCTTGATGATTCTTTCAGGTAATGATCAGGACACCAAAACCACTTGGCTCACCAAATTTCGTTCTTCTAGGTTAAACCGTTCGTTTGCAGTAACCGTTTTCATTTTTAGGTTTCACTCTGTTTTCTCCTATAGGGATACATGCATTTAGAACTCTAAATCAAACACGGTTTGTGCTAGCTCTTTGAAACTTGACAAAATAAAGCAGTTTCAAGTTCTCTCTCTATGGTTTGTTTGCTGTTGATGTAGCCCTAAGCAGAGACTGGCGAAAATCACTTTCATGGAAAGGGGTTGCCAAGCTTCCAAAAAACTACGAGTTGCCTGAAATCTCAGCAAACATTTTTTGACCCAATCTTGATGATTCTTTCAGGTAATGATCAGTACACCAAAACCACTTGGCTCACCAAATTTCGTTCTTCTAGGTTAAACCGTTCGTTTGAAGTAACCGTTTTCATTTTTAGGTTTCACTCTGTTTTCTCCTATAGGGATACATGTATTTGGAACTCTAAATCAAACATGGTTTGTGCTAGCTCTTTAAAACTTGACACAATAAAGCAGTATCACGTTCTATCTCTATGGTTTGTTTGCTGTTGATGTAGCCCTAAGAGCAGACTGGCGATAATCACTTTCATGGAAAGGGGTTGCCAAGCTTCCAAAATACTACGAGTTTCCTGAAATCTCAGCAAACGTTTTTTCACCCAATCTTGATGATTCTTTCAGGTAATGATCAGTACACCAAAACCACTTGGCTCACCAAATTTCGTTCTTCTAGGTTAAACCGTTCGTTTGAAGTAACCGTTTACATTTTTAGGTTTCACTCTGTTTTCTCCTATAGGGATATATGTATTTGGAACTCTAAATCAAACACGGTTTGTGCTAGCTCTTTGAAACTTGACACAATAAAGCAGTTTCAAGTTCTATCTCTATGGTTTGTTTGCTGTTGATGTAGCCCTAAGCAGAGACTGGCGAAAATCACTTTTCATGAAAAGGGGTTGCGAAGCTTCCAAAAAACTACGAGTTGCCTGAAATCTCAGCAAACATTTTTTCACTCAATTTTGATGATTCTTTCAGGTAATGATCAGTACACCAAAACCACTTGGCTCACCAAATTTCGTTCTTCTAGGTTAAACCGTTCGTTTGCAGTAACCGTTTTCATTTTTAGGTTTCACTCTGTTTTCTCCTATAGAGATATATGTATTTGGAACTCTAAATCAAACACGGTTTGTGCTAGTTCTTTGAAACTTGACACAATAAAAAAGTTTCAAGTTCTATCTCTATGGTTTGTTTGCTGTTGATGTAGCCCTAAGCAGAGACTGGCGAAAATCACTTTGATGGAAAGGGGTTGCCAAGCTTGCAAAAAACTTTGAGTTGCATGAAATCTCAGCAAACATTTTTTCACCCAATCTTGATGATTCTTTCAGGTAATGATCAGTACACCAAAACCACTTGGCTCACCAAATTTCGTTCTTCTAGGTTAAACCGTTCGTTTGAAGTAACCGTTTTCATTTTTAGGTTTCACTCTGTTTTCTCGTATAGGGATACATGTATTTGGAACTCTAAATCAAACACGGTTTGTGCTAGCTCTTTGAAACTTGACACAATAAAGCAGTTTCACGTTCTATCTCTATGGTTTGTTTGCTGTTGATGTAGCCCTAAGAGGAGACTGGAGAAAATCACTTTCATGGAAAGGGGTTGCCAAGCTTCCAAAAAACTTCGAGTTGCCTGAAATCTCAGCAAACGTTTTTTCACCCAATCTTGATGATTCTTTCAGGTAATTATCAATACACGAAAACCACTTGGCTCACCAAATTTCGTTCTTCTAGGTTAAACCGTTCGTTTGCAGTAACCGTTTTCATTTTTAGTTATCACTCTGTTTTCTACTATAGGGATACATGTATTTGGAACTCTAAATGAAACACGGTTTGTGCTAGCTCTTTGAAACTTGACACAATAAAGCAGTTTCAAGTTCTATCTCTATTGTTTCTTTGCTGTTGATGTAGCCCTAAGCAGAGACTGGCGAAAATCACTTTCATGGAAAGGGGTTGCCAAGCTTCCAAAAAACTACGAGTTGCCAGAAATCTCAGCAAACATTTTTTCACCCAATCTTGATGATTCTTTCAGGTAATGATCAGTACACCAAAACCACTTGGCTCACCAAATTTCGTTCTTCTAGGTTAAACCGTTCGTTTGCAGTAACCGTTTTCATTTTTAGGTTTCACTCTGTTTTCTCCTATAGGGATACATGTATATGGAACTCTAAATCAAACACGGTTTGTGCTAGCTCTTTGAAACTTGACACAATAAAGCAGTATCACGTTCTATCTCTATGGTTTGTTTGCTGTTGATGTTGCCCTAAGAGGAGACTGGCGAAAATCACTTTCATGGAAAGGGGTTGCCAAACTTCCAAAAAACTACGAGTTGCCTGAAATCTCAGCAAACGTTTTTTCACCCAATCTTGATGATTCTTTCAGGTAATGATCAGTACACCAAAACCACTTGGCTCACCAAATTTCGTTCTTCTAGGTTAAACCGTTCATTTGCAGTAACCGTTTTCATTTTTAGGTTTCACTTTGTTTTCTCCTATAGGTATACATGTATTTGGAACTCTAAATCAAACACGGTTTGTGCTAGCTCTTTGAAACTTGACACAATAAAGCAGTTTCAAGTTCTATCTCTATGGTTTGTTTGTTGTTGATGTAGCCCTAAGCAGAGACTGGCGAAAATCACTTTCAACGAAAGGGGTTGCCAAGCTTCCAAAAAATTACGAGTTGCCTGAAATTTCAGCAAACATTTTTTCACCCAATCTTGATGATTCTTTCAGGTAATGATTAGTACACCAAAACCACTTGGCTCACCAGATTTCGTTCTTCTAGGTTAAACCGTTCGTTTGAAGTAACCGTTTACATTTTTAGGTTTCACTCTGTTTTCTCCTATAGAGATACATGTATTTGGAAATGTAAATCAAACACGGTTTGTGCTAGCTCTTTGAAACTTGACACAATAAAGCAGTTTCAAGTTCTATCTCTATGGTTTGTTTGCTGTTGATGTAGCCCTAAGCAGAGTCTGGCGAAAATCACTTTCATGGAAAGGGGTTGCCAAGCTTCCAAAAAACTACGAGTTGCCTGAAATCTCAGCAAACATTTTTTCACCCAATCTTGATGATTCTTTCAGGTAATGATCAGTACACCAAAACCACTTGGCTCACCAAATTTCGTTCTTCTAGGTTAAACCGTTCGTTTGCAGTAACCGTTTTCATTTTTAGTTATCACCCTGTTTTCTACTATAGGGATACATGTATTTGGAACTCTAAATGAAACACGGTTTGTGCTAGCTCTTTGAAACTTGACACAATAAAGCAGTTTCAAGTTCTATCTCTATTGTTTCTTTGATGTTGATGTAGCCCTAAGCAGAGACTAGCGAAAATCACTTTCATGGAAAGGGGTTGCCAAGCTTCCAAAAAACTACGAGTTGCCTGAAATCTCAGCAAACATTTTTTCACCCAATCTTGATGATTCTTTCAGGTAATGATCAGTACACCAAAACCACTTGGCTCACCAAATTTCGTTCTTCTAGGTTAAACCGTTCGTTTGCAGTAATCGTTTTCATTTTTAGGTTTCACTCTGTTTTCTCCTATAGGGATACATGTATTTGGAACTCTAAATCAAACACGGTTTGTGCTAGCTCTTTGAAACTTGACACAATAAAGCAGTTTCAAGTTCTATCTCTATGATTTGTTTGCTGTTGATGTAGCCCTAACCAGAGACTGGCGAAAATCACTTTCATGGAATGGGTTTGCCAAGCTTCCAAAAACTACGAGTTTCCAGAAATCTCAGCTAACATTTTTTCATCCAATCTTGATGATTCTTTCAGGTAATGATCAGGACACCAAAACCACTTGGCTCACCAAATTTCGTTCTTCTAGGTTAAACCGTTCGTTTGCAGTAACCGTTTTCATTTTTAGGTTTCACTCTGTTTTCTCCTATAGGGATACATGCATTTAGAACTCTAAATGAAACACGGTTTGTGCTAGCTCTCTGAAACTTGACACAATAAAGCAGTTTCAAGTTCTCTCTCTATGGTTTGTTTGCTGTTGATGTAGCCCTAAGCAGAGACTGGCGAAAATCACTTTCATGGAAAGGGGTTGCCAAGCTTCCAAAAAACTACGAGTTGCCTGAAATCTCAGCAAACATTTTTTGACCCAATCTTGATGATTCTTTCAGGTAATGATCAGTACACCAAAACCACTTGGCTCACCAAATTTCGTTCTTCTAGGTTAAACCGTTCGTTTGAAGTAACCGTTTTCATTTTTAGGTTTCACTCTGTTTTCTCCTATAGGGATACATGTATTTGGAACTCTAAATCAAACATGGTTTGTGCTAGCTCTTTGAAACTTGACACAATAAAGCAGTATCACGTTCTATCTCTATGGTTTGTTTGCTGTTGATGTAGCCCTAAGAGGAGACTGGCGAAAATCACTTTCATGGAAAGGGGTTGCCAAGCTTCCAAAATACTACGAGTTGCCTGAAATCTCAGCAAACGTTTTTTCACCCAATCTTGATGATTCTTTCAGGTAATGATCAGTACACCAAAACCACTTGGCTCACCAAATTTCGTTCTTCTAGGTTAAACCGTTCGTTTGAAGTAACCGTTTACATTTTTAGGTTTCACTCTGTTTCTCCTATAGGGATATATGTATTTGGAACTCTAAATCAAACACGGTTTGTGCTAGCTCTTTGAAACTTGACACAATAAAGCAGTTTCAAGTTCTATCTCTATGGTTTGTTTGCTGTTGATGTAGCCCTAAGCAGAGACTGGCGAAAATCACTTTCATGAAAAGGGGTTGCGAAGCTTCCAAAAAACTACGAGTTGCCTGAAATCTCAGCAAACATTTTTTCACTCAATTTTGATGATTCTTTCAGGTAATGATCAGTACACCAAAACCACTTGGCTCACCAAATTTCGTTCTTCTAGGTTAAACCGTTCGTTTGCAGTAACCGTTTTCATTTTTAGGTTTCACTCTGTTTACTCCTATAGAGATATATGTATTTGGAACTCTAAATGAAACACGGTTTGTGCTAGTTCTTTGAAACTTGACACAATAAAAAAGTTTCAAGTTCTATCTCTATGGTTTGTTTGCTGTTGATGTAGCCCTAAGCAGAGACTGGCGAAAATCACTTTGATGGAAAGGGGTTGCCAAGCTTGCAAAAAACTTTGAGTTGCATGAAATCTCAGCAAACATTTTTCACCCAATCTTGATGATTCTTTCAGGTAATGATCAGTACACCAAAACCACTTGGCTCACCAAATTTCGTTCTTCTAGGTTAAACCGTTCGTTTGAAGTAACCGTTTTCATTTTTAGGTTTCACTCTGTTTTCTCGTATAGGGATACATGTATTTGGAACTCTAAATCAAACACGGTTTGTGCTTGCTCTTTGAAAACTTGACACAATAAAGCAGTTTCACGTTCTATCTCTATGGTTTGTTTGCTGTTGATGTAGCCCTAAGAGGAGACTGGAGAAAATCACTTTCATGGAAAGGGGTTGCCAAGCTTCCAAAAAAACTTCGAGTTGCCTGAAATCTCAGCAAACGTTTTTTCACCCAATCTTGATGATTCTTTCAGGTAATTATCAATACACGAAAACCACTTGGCTCACCAAATTTCGTTCTTCTAGGTTAAACCGTTCGTTTGCAGTAACCGGTTTCATTTTTAGTTATCACTCTGTTTTCTACTATAGGGATACATGTATTTGGAACTCTAAATGAAACACGGTTTGTGCTAGCTCTTTGAAACTTGACACAATAAAGCAGTTTCAAGTTCTATCTCTATTGTTTCTTTGCTGTTGATGTAGCCCTAAGCAGAGACTGGCGAAAATCACTTTCATGGAAAGGGGTTGCCAAGCTTCCAAAAAACTACGAGTTGCCAGAAATCTCAGCAAACATTTTTTCACCCAATCTTGATGATTCTTTCAGGTAATGATCAGTACACCAAAACCACTTGGCTCACCAAATTTCGTTCTTCTAGGTTAAACCGTTCGTTTGCAGTAACCGTTTTCATTTTTAGGTTTCACTCTGTTTTCTCCTATAGGGATACATGTATATGGAACTCTAAATCAAACACGGTTTGTGCTAGCTCTTTGAAACTTGACACAATAAAGCAGTATCACGTTCTATCTCTATGGTTTGTTTGCTGTTGATGTTGCCCTAAGAGGAGACTGGCGAAAATCACTTTCATGGAAAGGGGTTGCCAAACTTCCAAAAAACTACGAGTTGCCTGAAATCTCAGCAAACGTTTTTTCACCCAATCTTGATGATTCTTTCAGGTAATGATCCAGTACACCAAAACCACTTGGCTCACCAAATTTCGTTCTTCTAGGTTAAACCGTTCATTTGCAGTAACCGTTTTCATTTTTAGGTTTCACTTTGTTTTCTCCTATAGGGATACATGTGTTTGGAACTCTAAATCAAACACGGTTTGTGCTAGCTCTATGAAACTTGACACCATAAAGCAGTTTCAAGTTCTATCTCTATGGTTTGTTTTCAGTTGATGGAGCCCTAAGCAGAGACTGGCGAAAATCACTTTAATAAAAAGGGGTTGCCAGGCTTCCAAAGAACTAGGAGTTGCCTGAAATCTCAGCAAACATTTTTTCATCCAATCTTGATGATTCTTTCAGGTAATGATCAGTACAGCGAAACCTCTAGGCTCACCAAATTTCGTTCTTCTAGGTTAAACCGTTCGTTGGCAGTAACCGTTTCATTTTTAGATTTCACTCTGTTTTCTCCTATAGGGATACATGTATTTGGAAATCTAAATGAAACACGGTTTGTGCTAGCTCTTTGAAACTTGACACAATAAAGCAGTTTCACGTTCTATCTCTATGGTTTGTTTGCTGTTGATGTAGCCCTAAGCAGAGACTGGCGAAAATCACTTTCATGGAAAGGGGTTTCCAAGCTCCAAAAAACTACGAGTTGCCTGAAATCTCAGCAAACATTTTTTCACCCAATCTTGATGATTCTTTCAGGCAATGATCAGTACAGCAAAACCACTTGGCTCACCAAATTTCGTTCTTCTAGGTTAAACCGTTCGTTTGCAATAACCGTTTTTATTTTTAGGTTTCACTCTGTTTTCTCCTATAGAGATACATGTATTTGGAACTCTAAATCAAACACGGTTTGTGCTAGCTTTTTGAAACTTGACACAATAAAACAGTTTCAAGTTCTATCTCTATGGTTTTTTGCTGTTGATGTAGCTCTAAGCAGAGACTAACGAAAATCACTTTCATGGAAAGGGGGTTGCCAAGCTTCCAAACAACTATGAGTTTCCTGAAATCTCAGCAAATATTTTTTTAATCCAAATCTTGATGATTCTTTCAGGTAATGATCAGTACACCAAAACCTCTTGGCTCACCAAATTTCATTCTTTTAGGTTAAACCGTTCGTTTGCAGTAACCGTTTTCATTTTTAGGTTTCACTCTGTTTTCTCCTATAGGGATACATGTATTTGGAACTCTAAATAAAACACGGTTTCTGCCAGCTCTTCGAAACTTGACAAAATAAAGCAGTTTCAAGGTCTATCTCTACGGTTTGTTTGCTGTTGATGTAGCGCTAAGGAGAGACTGGCGAATTTCACTTGCATGGAAAGGGGTTTCCAAGCTCCAAAAAACTACGAGTTGCCTGAAATCTCAGCAAACATTTTTTCACCCAATCTAGGTGATTCTTTCAGGCAATGATCAGTACAGCAAAACCACTTGGCTCACCAAATTTCGTTCTTCTAGGTTAAACCGTTCGTTTGCAATAACCGTTTTTATTTTTAGGTTTCACTCTGTTTTCTCCTATAGAGATACATGTATTTGGAACTCTAAATCAAACACGGTTTGTGCTAGCTTTTTGAAACTTGACACAATAAAACAGTTTCAAGTTCTATCTCTATGGTTTTTTTTGCTGTTGATGTAGCTCTAAGCAGAGACTAACGAAAATCACTTTCATGGAAAGGGGTTGCCAAGCTTCCAAACAACTATGAGTTGCCTGAAATCTCAGCAAATATTTTTTATCCAAATCTTGATGATTCTTTCAGGTAATGATCAGTACACCAAAACCTCTTGGCTCACCAAATTTCATTCTTTTAGGTTAAACCGTTCGTTTGCAGTAACCGTTTTCATTTTTAGGTTTCACTCTGTTTTCTCCTATAGGGATACATGTATTTGGAACTCTAAATAAAACACGGTTTCTGCCAGCTCTTCGAAACTTGACAAAATAAAGCAGTTTCAAGGTCTATCTCTACGGTTTGTTTGCTGTTGATGTAGCGCTAAGGAGAGACTGGCGAATTTCACTTGCATGGAAAGGGGATGCCAAGCTTACAAAAAACTACGAGTTGCCTGAAATCTCAGCAAACATTTTTTCACCCAATCTAGGTGATTCTTTCAAGGTAATGATCTGTACACCAAAACCACTTGGCTCACCAAATTTCGTTCTTCTAGGTTAAACCGTTCGTTTGCAGTAACCGTTTTCATTTTTAGGTTTCTCTCTGTTTTCTCTCTATAAGGGATACATGTATTTGGAACTCTAAATCAAACACGGTTTGTGCTAGCTCCTTTGAAACTTGACACAATAAAGCAGTTTCAAGTTCTATCTCTATGGTTTTTTGCTTTGATGTAGCCCTAAGCAGAGACTGGTGAAAATCACTTTCATGGAAAAGGGGTTGCCAAGCTTCCAAAAAACTACGAGTTGCCTGAATCTCAGCAAACATTTTTTCACCCAATCTTGATGATTCTTTCAAGGTAATGATCAGTACACCAAAACCACTTGGCTCACCAAATTCATTCTTCTAGGTTTAAACCGTTCGTTTGCAGTAACCGTTTTCATTTTTAGGTTTCACTCTGTTTTCTCCTATAGAGATACATGTATTTGGATACTCTTAATCAAACACGGTTTGTGCTAGCCCTTTTGAAATTGACACAATAAAGCAGTTTCAAGTTCTCTCTCTATGGTTTGTTTGCTGTTGATGTAGCCCTAAGCAGGAGACATGGCGAAAATCACTTTCATGGAAAGGGGTTGCCAAGCTTCAAACAACTATCGAGTTGCCCTGAAATTCAGCAAACATTTTTTTCATCCCAATCTTGATGATTTG
>NW_027524276.1:0-34064 GCF_052094955.1 Ictidomys tridecemlineatus | reverse complement strand
TCTCTGTAAGATCCTTCTTCAACCTTGTTCCAAACTCTGCTCTCTGTAACAGTCCTTCTGCACCCCTGTCTCCAACCTCTGCTCTCTGCCAACACTGCTTGTAAAACTCAGTCTCCAAACTCTGCTCTCTGCAACAGTCCTTCTACACCCCAGGCTCCAACTTCTGTTCTTTGTAACAATCCTTCTTCACCTTAGCTACCAAACTCTGATCTCTGCAATGGTCCTTCTGCACCACAGTCTCCTACCTCTGCTCTCTGTAAAAGTCCTGATGCATATCGGTCTACAAACTCTGCTCTTTAAGATCCTTTTGCAACCTTGTCTAAAAACTCTGCTCTCTGTAGAAGTTCTCCTTCACCCCCAGTCTCCAACCTCTGCTCTCTGTAATAGGCCTTCTGTCCCACAGACTGCAACCTCTGCTACTTGTAATGGTCCTTCTGGACCCCAGTCTCCAAACTCTGCCCTCTGTAACAATTCTTCTGCACCCCAGTCTCCAACCTATGCTTACTGCAATGATCCTTTTGCACCCCAGTCTCCAACATGTGCTCTCTGAAAAAGTCCTCCTGCACCCCAGTTTTCAACATCTGAAGTCTGCAACAATCTACCTGAAGCTCAGTGTGAAAATTCTGCTCTCTACAACGATCCTTGTGCACACCAGTCTCCCAAATCTGCTTTCTGTAACAGTCCTTCTGCACCTCAGTCTCCAGAATCCGCTCTCTGTAACATTCTTTCTGCTTCCCAGAATCGAACCTCTGCCTCTCTGTAACAGATCTTCTGCTCACCAGTCTCCAAACTCTGCTCTCTGTAACAGTACGTCTGCTCCCCAGTCTCAAACTTCTGCTCTCTGTAACAGTCCTTCTGTACTTCAGTTTTCAACCTCTGCTGTCTGAAACAATCCTTCTGCACCCCAGTCTCCAACCTCTCCTTTTTGTATCATTCCTTCTGCACCACAGTTTCCAACCTCTCCTCTCTGTAACATTCCTTCTGCACCTCTGTCTCCAACCTCTGCTCTCTGCAACAGTTCTTCTGCACCCCAGTCTCCATCTTATGCTCTCTGCAACAGTGATTCTGCACCCCAGACTCCAAGGTCTGCACTCTGAAACAGTCCTTCTCCATACCAGTCTCCAACCTCTGCTCTATGTAACAGTCCTCCTGTAGTGCAGTCTCCAAAATCTGCTCTCTGTAACGCTCTTTCTGCTCCCCAGTCTTCAACCTCTGCTTTCTGTATCAGTCCTTCCGCACCCCAGTCTCCAACCTCATCTCTCTGTAACAGTCCTTCTGCACCTCAGTCTCCAAACTCTGCTCTCTGTAACAGTCCTTCTGCACCCAAATCTCAAACCTCTGCTTTCTGCAACAGTCCTTCTACACCCTTTTCTCTAAACTCTGCTATCTGAAACAGTCCTTCTGCACCCCAGTCTCCAAACTCTGGTATCTGCAACATTCTTTCTCCACCCTAGTCTTCAACCTCTGCTCTCTGTAACAATCCTTCTGCACCTCAATCTCCAAACACTGCTCTCTACAACGGTCCTTCTGTACCTCAGTCTCTAAACTCTACTCTCTGTTACAGTCCTTCTGCACCTCAGTCTCCAAAACATTCTCTCTGTAAGATGCTTCTGCAACCCAGTCAGTAAACTCTGCCCTCTGAAACAGTCTTTCTGCACACCTTCTCAAACCTCTGTTCTCTGTAACAGTCCTTCTGCACGCCGGTCTCAAATTTCAACTCACTACAACGATCCTTCTGCACGCCAGTCTCCAACCTCTGCTCTCTACAACAGTCCTTCTGCACCCCAGTCTCCAACCTCTGCTCTCTGTAACAATCCTTCTGCACCTCAGTCTCCAAACACTGCTCTCTACAACAGTCCTTCTGAACCTCAGTCTCTAAACTCTACTCTCTGTAACAGTCCTTCTGCATCTAAGTCTCCAACATATTCTCTCTGTAAGATGCTCGGTAACCCAGTCTCTAAACTCTGCCCTCGGAAACAGTACTTCTGCACACCTTCTCCAACCTCTGTTCTCTGTAACAGTCTTTCTACACGCCAGTCTCTAACCTCTACTCGCTACAACGATCCTTTTGCCAGTCTCCAACCTCTGCTCTCTAAAACAGTCCTTCTGCACCCCAGTCTCCAATATCTACTCTCTGCAAGATTCCTACTGCACCTCAGTCTGAAAACTCTGTTCACTGCAACGATCATTCTGCACACCAGTCTCCAACCTCTTCTCTCTATAACAGTCCTGCTGTACCACAGTCTCCAAAATCTTCTCTCTGTGTAAGATCTTTCTGCAACCTTGTCTCCAAACTGTGCTGTTTTTAACAGTCCATCTGCACCACTGTCTCCAACCTCTGCTCTGTGTAACAGGCCTTTTGCACTCCATTCTCCAACCTCTGCTCTCTGCATCAGTCCTTCTACACCAGAGTCTCCAAACTCTGCTTTCTTTATCAGTCCATCTGCACCCCAATCTCCAACCTCTGCTCTCTGTAACAGTCCTTCTGCACCTCAGTCTACAAACTCTGCTCTCTGCAACAGTCCTTCTTTAACCCAGTCTCCAACATCTGCTCTCTGCAACAGTCCTTCTGCACCAAAGTCTCCAAACTCTGCCTCTGTAACAGTCCTACTGAAAGGCAGTCTCCAACCTCTGCTCTCTGCAACAGTGCTTCTGCACACAAATCTCAAACCTGTGCTCTTTGCAACAGTTCTTCTACACCCCATGTCCAGCCTCTGCTCTCTGTAGCAGTCCCTGTGCAACGCAGTCTCCAACCTCCGCTCTCTATAATGATCCTTCTGTACCTCATTCTCCAAACTCTATTCTCTGTAAAAGTACTTCTGCACCCCTTCTCCAAACTCTGCTCTCCGTAACAGGCCTTCTACACCCCAGTCTCCAACCTCTTTTCTCTATAACAATCCTTCTGCACCCCAGTCTCCAAACTCTGCTCTCTACAATGATCCTTCTGCACCCCAGTCTCCAACCTCTGCTCTCTGCAACAGTCCTTCTGCACCCCAGTCTCCAACATGTGCTCTCTGCAATAGTCCTTCTGCACATCAGTCTGAAAACTCTGTTCTCTGCAACGACCCTTCTGCACCCTAGTCTCCAACCTCTGCTCGCTTTAAAAGTCCTGCTGAACCTTGGTCTACAAATACTGCTCTCTGTAAGATCCATGTGCAACCTTTTTAAAAACTTTGCTCTCTGTAACAGTTTTTCTGCACCCCAGTCTCCAACTTCTGCTCTCTGTAACAGGCCTTTTGCACCCCAATCTCCAAAGTCTCCTCTCTGCAACAGTCCTTCTGCACCTCAGTCGCCAAATTCTGATCTCTGTAACATGCTTCTGCAGTCCTGTATCCAACATCGGCTCTCTGTAACAGTTCTTCCGCATGTCAGTCTCCAAACTCTGCTCTCTACAACAGTCGTTCTGCACCCTAGTTACCAACATCTGCTCTTTGTAATGGTCCTTCTACACCCCAGACTCCAACCTCTGGTTTTTGTATCAGTCTGTCTGAACCCCAGTCTCCAACCCCTGTTCTCTGTATCTATCCTTCTGCACCTCAGTCTCCAACCTGTTCTCTATGTAAGAGTCCTTCTGCACCCCAGTCTCCATCCTCTGCTCTCTGTAAAGCTCCTATATCAAAGTCTACAAACTCCGCTCTCTGTAACGGTCCTTCTGCCCCCCAATTTCCAAACTCTACTTCCTGTAACAGTCCTTCTGCACCTGAGTCTTCAAACTCTGCTCTCTGTAACAGTCCTTCTACACCTCAGTCTCCAACCTCTGCTCTCTGGAACAGTCCTTCTGCACCTCAGTCTGAAACCTCTGCTCTCTACACGATCCTTCTGCACCCCAGTATCCAAACACTGCTCTCTGAAACAGTCCACCTGCACCTCAGTCTCCAAACTCTGCTCTCTGTTAGATCCTTCAGAAACCCAGTCTTCAAACTCTGCTCTTTGTAACAGTCCTTCTGCACTCAGTCTCCAACCTCTCCTCTCTGTAACAGGCCTTCTGCATGCCAGTCTCCTAACTCTGCTCTCTGCAACGATATTTCTGCCCCCCAGTCTCCAACCACTGCTCTCTGCAATGATCCTACTCCACCCCAGTCTCCAACCTCTGATTTCTGCAACAGTCCTTCTGCACCTCAGTCTCCAACTTCTGCTCTCTATAAGATACCTCTGCACCCCTGTCTCCAAGATCTGCTCCTTGCAACGATCCTTCTGCACCCCATTCTCCAAACTCTTCTCAATGTAAAAGAACTTCTGCACCTCAGTCTTTAATCTTTGCTCTCTGCAACAGTCCTTCTGCACCCCAGTCTCCAAACACTGCTCTCTGCAACAATCTTTCTGTACTGCAGTCTCCAACTTCTGCTCTCTGTAATGGTCTTTCTGCACCGCAGACTCTAATCTCTGCTTTCTGTATCAGTTTTTCTGCTCCCCAGTCTTCAAATTCTGCTCTCTTTAAGAGTCCCTGTGCACCTCAGTCTCCAACCTCTGCTCTCAGCAACAGTCCTTCTGCACCCCAAACTCCAAACACTGCTCTCTGCAACAATCTTTCTGTACTGCAGTCTCCAACTTCTGCTATCTGTAATGGTCTTTCTGCACCGCAGACTCTAATCTCTGCTTTCTGTATCAGTTTTTCTGCTCCCCAGTCTCCAAATTCTGCTCTCTTTAAGAGTCCCTGTGCACCTCAGTCTCCAACCTCTGCTCTCAGCAACAGTCCTTCTGCACCCCAAACTCCAACCTCTGCTCTCTGAAACAGTTTTTCGATACCGCAGTCTCCAAACTCTGGTCTCTGTGACGGTCCTTCTGCACCCCAATTTCCAACCTCTGCTTTCTGTAACACTCCTTCTGCACCTCAGTCTCCAATCTCTGCTCTCTGTAACAGTCCTTCTAAGCCTCAGTCTCAAACCTCTACTCTCTGTAACAGTCCTTCCGCACCTCAGTCAGACACCTTGCTCTCTTTACGATTCTTCTGCACCCCAGTCTTCAACCTCTGCTCTCTGCAATGATCCTACTGCTCCCCAGTCTCAAACCTCTGATCTCTGTAACAGAATTCTGCACCTCAGTCTCCAAACTCTACTCTCTGTAACATTCTTTTTCACATCAGTCTCAAACCTCTACCCTCTGTAACAGTCCTTCTGCAATTCAGTCTGAAACCTCTGCTCTCTTCACGATCTATCTACACCCGGTCTCCAACCACTGCTCTCTGCTAGGATTCTTCTGCACCCCAGTAACCAACCTCTCCTCTTTGCAATGATCCTAATGAACACCAGTCTCAAACCTCTGATCTCTTCAACAGTCTTTCTGCACCTCAGTCTCCAGCTTCTGCTCTCTGTAAGATTCTTATGCACCCCTGTATCCAACCTCTGCTCTCTGTAACAGTCCTTCTGCACCTAAGTCTTTAACCTCTGCTCTCTGTAACAGGACTTCCGCACCTCAGTCTCCAACCTCTGCTCTCTGCAACTGTCCTTCTTCACCCTAGTCTCCAACCTCTGCTCTCTACAACAGTACTTCTTCACCCTAGTTACCAACATCTGCTCTCTGCAACAGACCTTCTGCACCTCAGTCTTCAACAGCTACTCTCTGCAACAGTCATTCTGCAATTCAGTCTGAAAACTCTTCTCTTTTTTTTCCATTTTTTTATTGATTGTTAAAAACATTACAGAGCTCATGATATATCATCTTTCATACATTTGACTCAATTGGGTTCTGAACTCCCCAAATACATAATACAGACTCACTTCTGTTACATACTCACATTTTTACATAATGGCATATTAGTGACTGTTGTATTCTGCTACCTTTCCTATCCCCTACTATCCCCCCTCCCCTCCCCTCCCCTCTCATCTTCCCTCTCTACCTCCTCTGCTTTTGTTCAATTCTCTCCCCGTTTTCCCCCTCCCCCTTGCCCCTCATAACCTCTTATAATTTTGTGTATCACGGAAGGTCTCCTACCATTTCCATATGTTTTCCCTTCTCTCTTCCTTTCTCTCCCCCCATTCGTCTTAGTTTACTGTTAGTCTTTTCCTCATGCTCTTCCTTCCTGTTCTATTCTTAGTGGCTCTCTATATATCAAAGAAGATATTTGACATTTGTTTTTTAGGGCTTGGCTAGCTTCACTTAGCATAATCTGCTCTAATGCCATCCATTTCCCTGCAAATTCTATGATTTTGTCGTTTCTTAGTGCTGGATAATACTCCATTGTGTATAGCTGCCACAATTTTTTTATCCACTCATCTATTGAAGGGCATCTAGGTTGGTTCCACAGTCTAGCTATTGTGAATTGTGCTGCTATAATCATTGATGTGAAAACTCTTCTCTCTGCAGCGATTCTTCTCCACCCAAGTCTCCTACATCTGCTCTCTGCAACAGTCCGTTTGCACCCCAGTCTCCAAACTCTGCTCTCTGTAAGATCCATCTGAACCCCAGTCTCCAACCTCTGCTCTCTGTAACAGTCTTTCTGCATCCCAGTCTACAAACTCTTCTCTCTGTAAAAGGCCTTCTGCACCTCAGTCTCCAACCTCTGCTCTCTGTAACAGTCCTTCTGCACCAAAATCTCTAAAATCTGCTCTCTGAAACAGTCCTTCTGCAACCCATTCTCCAACATCTGCTCTCTGCAACAGTCCTTCTGCACCCCAGTCTCCAAACTCTGCTCTCTGCAACGATCTTTCTGGACCCCAGTCTCCAACGTCTGCTCTCTGCAACAGTCCTTCTGCACGTCAGTCTGAAGACTCTGCTCACTGTAACATTCCTTCTCCACCCCTGTCTCAAACTTCTGTCCTCTGCAACAGTTCTTCTGCTCCCCAGTCTCTGAGATCTGCTCTTTGTAACAGTCCTTTTGTACCGGAGTATTCAACTTCTGCTCTTTGTATCAGTCCTTCTACACCCCAGTATCCAAACTCTGATTTCTGTATCAGTCTTTCTGTAAACCAGTCTCCAACCTGTGTTCTCTGTATCTATCCTTTTGCACCTCAGTCTCAACCTGTGCTCTATGTAAGAGTCCTTCTGCACCCCAGACTCCAACCTCTGCTCTCGGTAACAGTTTTATATCGCAGTCTCCAAACTCTGCTCTCCTTAACGGTCCTTATGCACCCCAATTTCAAAACTCTGCTTCCTGTTTAAGCCCTTCTGCACCTGAGTCTCCAAACTCTGCTCTCTGTAACAGTCCTTCTACACCTCAGTCTCCAACCTATGCTCTCTGTAACAGACCTTCTGCACTTCAGTCTGAAAATTCTGCTCTCTGCACGATCCTTCTGCACCTCAGTCTCACACCACTGCTCTCGGTAACAGACCCCTGCACCTCAATCTCCAACCTCTGCTCTCTGTAAGATCCTTCATCAATCCAGTCTCCAAGCACTGCTCTCTGTAACGGACAATCTTACCCAAGGCTCCAAATTCTTTTCTCGGCAACGATTCTTCTCCACACCAGTCTCAAACCTCTGCTCTCTGCAACAGTCCTTTTGCACCACAGTCGACAACCTCTGCTCTCTGCAACAGTCCTTCTGCACCCCAGTCTCCAACCTCTGCTCTCTGTAACAGTCCTTCTGCTCCCCAGTCTCCAAACTCTGCTCTCTGTAACAGTCCTTCTGCACCCCAGTCTCCAAACTCTGCTCTCTGTAACAGTCCTTCTGAACCTCAGTCTTCAACCCCTGATCTCTGGAACAGTTTTTCTGCACCCCATTCACCAGACTCTGCTCTCTGCAACAGTCCTTTGCACCCCAGTCACCAACATTTGTTCTCTGCAACAGTCCTTCTGCAACTCAGTCTGAAAAGTCTGCTCTCTGCAACTATCCTTCTGCACCTCAGTCTCCTACCTCTTCTCTCTGTAAGACCCTTCTGCATCCCAGTCTCCAAACTCTGCTTTCTGTAACAGTCCTTCTGCACAACAGTTTCCAACCTCTGCTCTCTGTAAGAGAAATTATGCAACCCAGTTTAAAATCTCTGCTCTATGTAAAAGGCCTTCTGAAACCCAGTCTCCAACCTCTTCTCTCTTCAATGATTCTTCTTCACAGCAGTCTCAAACCTCTGCTCTCAGCAAAAGTCTTTCTGCATCCTTGTCTCCAACCTCTGCTCTCTGTAAGATTTTTATGCACTCCAGTCTCCAACCTCTCTTATCTATAACAATCCTTCTGCAACTCAGTCTCCAACATCTGCTCTCTGCAACACTCCTTCTACACCCCAGTCTGAAAACTCTTCTCTCTGCAACGTCATTTCTGCACCCCAGTCTCCTACCTCTGCTCTCTTTAACAGTCCTTCTGCACCTCTGTCTTCAACTCTGTTCTTTTCAGATCCTCCTGCAACCAGTCTTTAAACTCTGCACTCTGTAACAGTCCTTCTGCACAAAAGTCTCCGAACTCTGCTCTCTGTAACAGTTTTTCTTCACCTCAGTGTCAAACCTCTACTCTCTGTAACAGTCCTTCTGTAACTCAGTCCGAAACCTCTGCTCTCTGCATGATCCTTCTACACCCAGTCTCCAACCAAAGCTCTCTGTAACAGTGCACCTACACCTCAATAACCAAACTCTGCTCTTTGTAAGATCCTTAAGCAATCCAGTCTCCTAACACTGCTCTCTATAAAAGTCCTTCTGCACCCCACTCTCCAACCTCTCCTCTTTGTAACAGGCCTTCTTTACGCCAGTCTCCAAACTCTGCTCTCTGCAACGATGTTTCTGCACCCCAGTCGCCAAAAACTGCTCTCTGAAATGATCCTACTGCACCCCAGTCTCCAACCTCTAATCTCTGCAACAGTACTTCTGCACCTTATTCTCAAACTTCTGCTCTCTTTAAGATCCTTCTGCACCCGTGTCTTCAAGCTCTGCTTTTTGCAATGATATTTCTGCACCCCAGTCTCCCACCTCTTCTCTATATAATAGAAATTCTGCACCTCAGTCTCCAATCTCTGCTCTGTGCAACAGTCCTTCGGCACTGCAGTCTCCAACTTCTGCTCTCTGTAGCGATTTTTCTGCACTGAAGACTCCAATCTCTTCTTTTTGTATCAGTCCTTCTGCACAACAGTCTCCAACATCTTCTCTCTCTAAGAGTCCTTCTGTACCTCAGTCTCCAACCTGTGCTCTCTGCAACAGTCCTTCTGCAACCCAGTCTCCAACCACTGCTGTCTGCAACATTCCTTCTGCACCCCAGTCTCCAAGCTCTGCTTTCTGCAAGAGTCCTTCTGCACCCCAGTCTCAAACCTCTGCTCTCTGTAACAGTCCTTCTGAAACACAGTCTCCAATCTCTGCTCTCTGTAAGATTCTTCTGCACTCCAGTTTCCAAACTCTGCTCTCTGTAACATTCCTTCTCCAACCCAGTCTTTAACCTCTGCTTTCTGCAAGTGTCCTGCGGCACTCCAGTCTCCAACCTCTGTCCTCTGCAACAGTCCTTCTGCACCCCAGTCTCCAAACTCTGCTTTCTGTATCAGTCCTTCTGAAGCCCAGTCTCAAAACTCAGTTCTCTGTATCTATCCTTCTGCACCTCAGTCTCCCACCTGTTCTCTCTGTAACATTCATTCTGCACCCCAGTCTCCAACCTCTGCTCTAAGTTACAGTTTTTCTATACTGCAGTCTCCATATCCTGGTCTCTGCAATGGTCCTTCTGCACCCCAATTTCCAACCTCTGCTTAGTGTAACACTCCTTCTGCACTTTAGTCTCCAAACTCTGCTCTCTGTAACAGTCCTTCTGCACCTCAGCCTGACACCTCTGCTCTCTTCACGATTCTTCTACAAACAGGTCTTCAACCAATACTCTCTGCACCAGAGCAGATGTTGGTAACTAGGGTGCAGAAGGACTGTTGTAGAGAGCAGAGGTTGGAGACTGGGGTGAAGAAGGACAGTTGCAGAGAGCAGAGGTTGGAGACTGAGGTGCGGAAGTCCTGCTACAGAGAGCAGAGATTAAAGACTCTGGTGCAGAAGGACTGTTACTCCAACCTCTGCTCTCTGCAATGATCCTACATCATCACAGTCTCCAACATCTGATCTCTGCAAGAGTCCTTTTGAACCTCAGTCTCTAGCTTCTGCTCTCTGTAAGATTCTTCTGCACCCCTGTATCCAACCTCTGTTCTCTGTAACAGTCCTTCTGCACCAGAGTCTTTAATCTCTGCTCTCTGTAGCAGGACTTCCGCACCTCAGTCTCCAACCTCTGCTCTCTGCAACTGTCCTTCTTCACCCCAGTCTCCAACCTCTGCTCTCTACAACAGTCCTTCTGCACCCTAGTTACCAACATCTGCTCTCTGCAACATGCCTTCTGCACCTCAGTCTTCAACATCTGCTCTCTGCAACAGTAATTCTAAACCTCAGTCTGAAAACTCTTCTCCCTGCACTGACCCTTCTGCACCCAATTCTCCTACCTCTGCTCTGTGTAACAGTCCTTTTGCACCTCAGTCTCCTAATGTGCTCTATGTTTGATCCTTCTGCAACCCAGTCTTTAAACTCTGCACTCTGTAAAGTCCTTCTGCACAACAGTGTCCAACCTCTGCTCTCTGTAACAGGACTTCTGGAACCCAGTCTCCAAACTCTGCTCTCTGTAAAAGGTTTTCTGCACTCCAGTCTCTAAAATCTGCTCTCTGTATCAGTCCTTCTGCACCCTATTCTCCAACATCTGCTCTCAGCAACAGTCCTTCTGCACCCCAGTCTCCTAACTCTGCTCTCTGCAACGATCTTTGTGGACCCCAGTCTCCAATGTCTGCTCGCTGCAATGGTCATTCTGCATCCCAGTCTCCAACATCTGCTCTCTGCAACAGTCCTTCTGCACCTCAGTCTGAAAACTCTGCTCACTGTAACATTCCTTCTCCACCCCAGTCTCCAACCTCTGTCCTCTGCAACAGTCCTTCTGCTCCCCAATCTCTGAGATCTGCTCTTTGTAACAGTCCTTCTGTACCAGAGTCTCCAACTTCTGCTCTTTGTAACCGTCCTTTTACACCCCAGTATCCAAACTCTGCTTTGTGTATCAGTCTGTCTGAACCCAAGTCTCCAACCTCTGTTCTATGTATCTTTTTGCACCTCAGTCTCAACCTGTGCTCTATGTAAGAGTCCCTCTGCACCTCAGTCTCCAACCTCTGCTCTCGGTAACAATCCTATACCGCAGTCTTTGAACTCTGCTCTCCTTAACGGTCCTTCTGCACACCAGTTTAAAATATCTGCTTCCTGTAACAGTCCTTCTGCACCTGAGTCTCTAAACTCTGCTCTCTGTAACAGTCCTTCTACACCTCGATCTTCAAAATATGCTCTCTGTAACAGTCCTTCTGCACCTCAGTCTGAAAATTCGGCTCTCTGCACAATCCTTCTGCACCCCAGTCTCCTAACACTGCTCTCGGTAACAGTTCCCCTGCACTTCAGTCTACAATCTCTGCTCTCTGTAAGATGGTTCATCAACCCAGTCTTCAACTACTGCTCTCTGTAACAGAACTTCTGCACCCAAGTCTCCAAATTCTCCTATCTGCAATGATTCTTCTCCACACCAGTCTCAAACCTCTGCTCTCTTCAACAGTCCTTTTGCACCACAGTCGCCAAACTCTGCTCTCTGCAGCAGTCCTTCTGCACCCCAGTCTCCAACCTCTGCTCTCTGTATCCGTCCTTCTGCACCGCAGTCTCCAACCTCTGCTCTCTGCAACAGTCCTTCTGCACCCCAGTCTCCAACTTCTGCTCTCTGTATCCGTCCTTCTGCACCGCAGTCTCCAACCTCTGCTCTCTGTAACAGTTATTCTGCACCTCAGTCTCCAACCTCTGCTCTCTGCAACAGTCCTCTTGCACTACAGTCTCCAAAATCTGCTCTCTGTAAGATCCATCTGAACCCGAGTCTCCAAACTCTTCTCCCTGTAACAGTCCTTCTTCACCGCAGTCTCCAACCTCTGCTCTCTGTAACAGTTTATCTGCACCACATTCTCCAACCTCTGTTCTCTGCAACAGTCCGTCTGCACCCCAGTATCCAACATCTACTCTCTGCAACAGTCCTTCTACACCCCAGTCTCCAACTCTGCTTTCTGCACTGATCTTTCTGGACCCCAGTCTCCAACGTCTGCTCTCTGCAAGAGTTTTTCTGGACCACAGTCTCCAACCTCTGCTCTCTGTAACAATCCTTCTGCACCCCTGTCTGCAACCTCTGCTCTTTGTAAAATCCTTCTGCAACCCAGTTTGTAACTATGCTCTCTGTAACAGTGCTTCTGCCCCCCGGTCTCCAATCTCTGCTCTCTGCAAGGATTCTTCTTCACCAAAGTCCCCAACCTCTGCTCTCTGCAACAGTCCTTCTACAACCCAGTCTCCAATATCTGCTTTCTGCAACAGTCCTTTTGCACCTCACTCTGAAAAGTCTGCTCACTGCAACGACCCTTCTGCACCACAGTCTCCTACTTCTGCTCTATGTAACAGTCCTTCTGCACCTCATTCTCCCAACTCTGCTCTTTCTAAGATCCTTCTCCAACCCAGTCTTTAAACTCTGCACTCTGTGACAGTCCTTCTGCACAACAGACTCCAAACTCTGCTCTCTGTAACATGACTTCTGCCACCTAGTATCCAAACGCTGCTCTTTGTAACAGGCCTTCTGCACCCCAGCCTACAACCTCTTCTCTCTGCAACGATTCTTCTCCACCCCAGTCTCCAGAATCTGCAATCTGCAATAGTCCTTTTGCACCCCAGTCTCAAAACTCTGTTCTCTGGAATATCCATCTGAACCCCAGTCTCCAAACTCTGCTCTCTGTAACAGTCCTTCTGCACCCCAGTCTTTAAACACTGCTCTCTGTAACAGTCCTTCTGCAGCTCAATATCCAACTTCTGCTCTGTGTAACAGTCCTTCTGTACCCCAGTCTCTAAAATCTGCTCTCTGCCACAGTCCTTATGCACCCCAGTCTCCAACGTCTGCTCTCTGGAACAGTCCTTCTGCACCCGAGTCTCAAAACTCTGCTCTTTCTGGGATCCAACATGGCGGCCGGCGAGGAAGCAGCGATTCAAACGTCTCCACTTAAACCGGATAAGAAAGACACATCGGAACAGCCGCAGCCTACCTACAGAGGAACTTCTAGCATAATTCCCTGAAGAGGAGAGCTGCCGTGAACTGGTAGGTTTATTGGAAGTGACAGTTTGTCCCAGTTTGTCCCAGAGAAGTGGATCTTGGACGGCCACGCGAGCACAGAAATCTAGTCCCACAGATACCAGCCGCTCCCGCAAGCGGCCCCACCGGGAGGTTTAGCTCTCGCTCTGGGAGAAGCCGCATCACCCGCCTGGTTCCTAACCATGCGGCCACAGGTACCCAACTAGACAGGTGGACCCGCGGCGGGTGCAGAAATCATCTTCTGTAAACAGCAGCCGTTTTTGCAAGCGGCGGTCACCCGAAGCGGCTTGGCCCGCCCCGCCCGAACCGGAATTCAGCCTGCGCCATCGGGGCTCCCCCTGGGAGGCCTAGGGCTTGCTCTGGGAGCAGCCACATCACACACCCGGTCCCTAACTATGCGGCCACAGCTACCCGGCTAGACAGGTGGCCCCGCGGCGGGTGCAGAAATCATCTTCTGTAAACAGCACCCGTTTTTGCAAGCGGCGGACACCCGGAGCAGCTTGGCCCGCCCCTCCCGAACCAGAATTTGGCCTTCGCCATCCGGGCTCCCCCTGGAAGGCCTAGGGCTCGCTCTGGGAGCAGCCGCATCACGCACTCGGTCCCTAACTACGTGGCCACAGCTACCCGGCTAGACAGGTGGCCCCGCGGCGGGTGCAGAAATCATCTTCTGTTAACAGCAGCCATTTTTGCAAGCGGCGGACACCCGGAGCGGATTGGCACGCTCCACCCGAACCGGAATTCGGCCTCCGCCATCCGAGCTCCCCCTTGGAGGCCTAGGGCTCGCTCTGGGAGCAGCCTCATCACGCACCCGGTCCCTAACTACGCGGCCACAGCTGCCCGGATAGACAGGTGGCCCCGCGGCGGGTGCAGAAATCATCTTCTGTAAAGAGCACCCGTTTTTGCAAGCGGCGGACACCCGGAGCGGCTTGGCCCGCCCCCCCGAACCGGAATTCGGCCTGTGCCATCCGGGCTCCCCCTGGGAGGCCTAGGGCTCGCTCTGGGAGCAGCCGCATCACGCACCCGGTCCCTAACTACGCGGCCACAGCTTCCCGGCTCTACAGGTGGCCCCTCCAGCGGGCGCAGAGGTCCAATCCCGCAACCACCAGCAGCTTCTGAAAGCGGCGGCGGCCCAGAGCCGAGTGGCAGCCCAAACCGGCAGACGCCTCCGCCATATCGGCTCTCCCAGGAGGCCCTGCTCTCGCTCGGCGAACAGCCAAACCACCCGCTCGGATCTTAACCACGCAGACACAGCTATTCCGCTCTTCATGTGGCTCCCGGTGGCCCGACTCAGCTAGAAGGGTCCCCGCATGGCCCCGTACATGGCCATGCCCTCCGGGCTCTGCTAATAGCCCCGCACACCTGGCGAACAACCGGGAAACTTCAAAATCTCTCTGTGGGCATGACCGCAAAGACCAAAGGACTCTCGACACCCAACTCCCCTTACTGCCAGAGTCAGGCAGACCTGAGACCCACCAACGGAACAGGCCTAGAGGCCTGCCAGCATGGTAGATACACCACTCCGTTTGGAGTAGGGGGGCAGAGCAGCCGCCCGCATCCGGATCAGGCCCAATGACCTGAGGGGGTGATAGTCATATCGCCACAATTGGAGGGGGGGCAGAGCAGAGCCGCCACCCGCTCCCGCAGGGTGGGCAGACCTGCGAACAACCGGCAGAGCAGGCCTAGCGAAATGCCAGCGTGGTATTGAGATCACCCCAACTAGAGAAGGAGCACAGCCACTACCCGCCCTGCAAGGGAGATTTTTCAACTATACAAGAGCAATATAAATAATTAGGGGGAAAAACTCATAATCACAACAGTTTCAACAAGCAGAAAGAAACGTGAGCAGCATGAAAAGACAAGGAAAAAAAGGACCACAAGCAATGCAGGTCAACTCAACTTTCGAAGAGGTAATAGCTGCAACAGATGGAATTTCAGATAAAGAGTTCAGGATATATATGCTTCAGATGATCTGGAGTCTCAAGGAAGACATGAGACAGCAAAATCAGACAATGAAAGATCACATTGACAAACAAATCCAGGAAGTAAAAGATCAATTTCACAGGGAGATATAGGTAATAAAAAACAAACAAATAGAAATCCTAGAAATGCAGGAAACAATAAACCAACTTAAAAACTCAATTGAGAATACTACCAGCAGAGTGGATCACTTAGAAGAGAGACCATCAGACAATGAAGACAAAGTATTTCAACTGGAAAAGAACATAGACAGCTCAACAAGTCTGCTAAGAAACCATGAGCAGAACATCCAAGAATTATGGGACAATATCAAAAGACCAAATTTAAGAGTCATTGGGATACAAGAAGGCACAGAGCTCCATACCAAAGGAATAAACAGTCTATTCAGGGAAATAATACGAGAAAACTTCCCAGACTTGATGAATGAGACAGAATCTCAAATCTTAGAAGCCTACAGGACGCCGAATGTGCAAAATCATAAGAGATCCACACCTAGACACATTATAATGAAGATGTCCAACATTCAGAATAAGGAGAGAATCTTAAAAGCTGCAAGAGAAAGAAAGCAGATTACATTTAGGGGCAAACCAATCAGGATAACAGCTGATCTCTCAACACAGACTCTGAAAGCTAGAAGATCCTGGAAAACCATATTTCACACACTGAAAGAAAATGGGTTCCAACCAAGAATCGTGTATCCGGCGAAATTAAGCTTCAGGATAGAAGATGAAATTAAAACCTTCCACGATAAACAAAAGTTAAAATAATTCGCAGCTAGAAAACCATCTCTTCAAAAAATACTTTGCAAAACATTACAGGAAGAGGAAATGGACAATAACATTGAAAACCAACAATGGAAGTTAGGACAGTAAAGGGGGGAAAGCAGTCAAAGAGAATAACAAATCAGGTTTAGTAACATCAATAAACAAATATGGCTAGAAGAACAAACCAGATCTCAATAATAACCCTAAATATTAATGGCTTAAACTCACCAATTAAGAGACAAAGGCTAGTAAAATGGATCACAAACAAGACCCAACAATATGCTGCCTACAGGAGACACATCTGATAGAAAAAGATATTCATAGACTGAAGGTGAAAGGTTGGGAAAAATCATACCACTCATATGGACTGCAGAAACAAGCAGGAGTGTCCATACTCATATCTAATAAAATAGATTTCAAGCCAAAGTTAATTAAAAGGGATAAAGAAAGACACTTCATACTGCTCAAGGGAACCATACACCAACAAGACATAACAATCATAAATATATATGCCCCAAATAATGGTGCAGCTGTGTTCATCAAGAAAACTCTTCTCAAGCTCAAGAGTCTAATAGATCACCATACAATAATCATGGGAGACTTCAACACACCTCTCTCACCACTGGACAGATCTTACAAACAACAGTTAAATAAAGAAACTATAGAACTCGATAACACAATTAACAACCTAGACTTAATTGACATATATAGACTATACCACCCAACATCAAGTAGTTATACCATTTTCTCAGCAGCACATGGAACCTTCTCAAAAATAGACCACATATTATGTCACAGGGCAACTCGTAGACAATATAAAGGGGTAGACATAATACCTTGCATCTTATCTGATCATAATGGAATAAAACTGAAAATCAATGATAAAAGAAGGAAGGGATCATCAAGCATCACTTGGAGAATGAACAATAGAATGCTGAATGATCAATGGGTTTTAGAAGACATCAAGGAGGAAATTAAAAACTTCCTAGAGTTAAATGAAAACACAGACACAACATATCGGAATCTATGGGACACACTGAAAGCAGTTCTAAGAGGAAAATTCATCGCTTGGAATTCATTCCTCAAAAAAAGAAA
Organism: Ictidomys tridecemlineatus; assembly: GCF_052094955.1. Taxonomy (NCBI): domain Eukaryota; kingdom Metazoa; phylum Chordata; class Mammalia; order Rodentia; family Sciuridae; genus Ictidomys; species Ictidomys tridecemlineatus. Next base: position 17,215 of record NW_027524276.1, on the reverse strand, counting down.
AAACCAACAAATAAATGATCTCTTACTTCATCTCAAAATCCTAGAAAAAGAAGAGCAAAACAACAGCACAAGAAGTAGAAGGCAAGAAATAATTAAAATCAAAGCTGAAATTAATGAAATTGAAACAAAAGAAACAATTGAAAAAATTGACAAAACCAAAAGTTGGTTCTTTGAAAAAATAAATAAAATCGACAGGCCCTTAGCCAGGCTAATGAGGAGAAGAAGAGAGAGAACTGAAATTACTAACATACGGGATGAAAAAGGCAATATCACAACAGACACTTCAGAAATACAGAAGATAATCAGAAATTATTTTGAATCCTTATACTCCAATAAAATAGAAGATAGTGAAGGCATAGATAAATTCCTTAAGTCTTATGATCTGCCCAGATTGAGTCAGGAGGATATAGACAACCTAAACAGACCAATAACAATAGAGGAAATAGAAGAAACCATCAAAAGATTACCAACTAAGAAAAGCCCAGGACCGGATGGGTATACAGCAGAGTTTTACAAAACCTTTAAAGAAGAACTAACTCCAATACTTTTCAAGCTTTTTCAGGAAATAGAAAAAAAGGGAGAACTTCCAAATTCATTCTACGAGGCCAACATCACCCTGATTCCGAAACCAGACAAAGACACTTCAAAGAAAGAAAACTACAGACCAATATCTCTAATGAACCTTGACGCAAAAATCCTCAATAAAATTCTTGCGAATTGGATTCAAATACATATCAAAAAAATTATACACCATGATCAAGTAGGATTCATCCCTGGGATGCAAGGCTGGTTCAATATACGGAAATCAATAAATGTTATTCACCACATCAATAGACTTAAAAATAAGAACCATATGATCATCTCGATAGATGCAGAAAAAGCATTCGACAAAGTTCAGCATCCCTTTATGTTCAAAATTCTAGAAAAATTAGGGATAACCGGAACATACCTCAACATTGTAAAAGCAATCTATGATAAGCCACAGGCCAGCATCATTCTGAATGGAGAAAAATTGAAGGCATTCCCTCTAAGATCTGGTACAAGACAGGGATGCCCTCTCTCACCACTTCTGTTCAACATAGTCCTTGAAACACTGGCCAGAGCAATTAGACAGATGAAAGAAGTTAAAGGCATAAAAATAGGAAAAGAAGAACTTAAATTATCACTATTTGCAGATGATATGATCCTATACCTAGCAAACCCAAAAGGGTCTACAAAGAAGCAACTAGAGCTAATAAATGAATTCAGCAAAGTGGCAGGATATAAGATCAACACGCATAAATCAAAGGTGTTCCTGTATATCAGCGACAAATCCTCTGAAACGGAAATGAGGACAACTACTCCATTCACAATATCCCCCCAAAAAATAAAATACTTGGGAATCAACCTAACAAGAGAGGTGAAAGATTTATATAATGAAAATTACAGAACCCTAAAGAAAGACATTGAAGAAGACCTTAGAAGATGGAGAAATATACCCTGCTCATGGATAGGTAGAACTAACATCATCAAAATGGCGATATTACAAAAAGTTCTCTATAAGTTCAATCCAATACCAATCAAAATCCCAATGGCATTTCTTGTGGAAATAGATAAAAGAATCATGAAATTCATATGGAATAATAAAAGACCCAGAATAGCAAAAACAATGCTAAGCAGGAAGTGTGAATCAGGTGGTATAGCGATACCAGACTTCAAATTATACTACAGAGCAATAATAACAAAAACCTCATGGTACTGGTATAAAAACAGGCGGGTAGACCAATGGTACAGAATAGAGGATACAGTAACCAATCCACAAAACTATAACTACCTTATATTTGATAAAGGGGCTAAAAGCATGCAATGGAGGAAGGATAGCATCTTCAACAAATGGTGCTGGGAAAACTGGAAATCCATTTGCATCAAAATGAATCTGAATCCCTATCTCTCGCCATGCACAAAAGTTAACTCAAAATGGATCAAGGAGCTTGATATCAAAACAGAGACACGGCGTCTGATAGAAGAAAAAGTTGGCTACGATCTACATACGGTGGGATCGGGCCCCAAATTCCTCAATAGGACACCCATAGCGCAAGAGTTAACAACTAGAATCAACAAATGGGACTTACTCAAACTAAAAAGTTTTTTCTCAGCAAAAGAAACAATAAGAGAGATAAATAGGGAGCCTACATCCTGGGAACAAATCTTCAATCCACACACTTCAGATAGAGCCCTAATAACCAGAATATACAAAGAACTCAAAAAATTAGACAATAAGATAACAAATAACCCATCAATAAATGGGCCAAGGACCTGAACAGACACTTCTCAGAGGAGGACATACAATCAATCAATAAGTACATGAAGAAATGCTCACCATCGCTAGCAGTCAGAGAAATGCAAATCAAAACTACCCTAAGATACCATCTCACTCCAGTAAGATTGGCAGCCATTAGGAAGTCAAACAACAATAAGTGCTGGAGAGGATGCGGAGAAAAGGGCACTCTTGTTCATTGCTGGTGGGAATGCAAATTGGTGCAGCCAATTTGGAAAGCAGTATGGAGATTTCTTGGAAAGCTGGGAATGGAACCACCATTTGACCCAGCTATTGCCCTTCTCGGTCTATTCCCTAAAGACTTAAAAAGAGCATGCTACAGGGACACTGCTGCATCCATGTTCATAGCAGCACAATTCACGATAGCAAGATTGTGGAACGAACCTTGATGCCCTTCAATAGATGAATGGATAAAAAAATGTGGCATTTATACACAATGGAGTATTCTCTGCATTAAGGAACAACAAAATCATAGAATTTGGAGGGAAATGGATGGCATTAGAGCAGATTATGCTAAGTGAAGCTAGTCAATCGTTAAAAAACAAATACCAAATGACCCCTTTGATATAAGGGGAGTAAAAAAGGAAAGGGTAAGGACGAAGAGCTTGAGAAGAAGATTTACATTAAACAGGGATGAGAGGTGGGAGGGAAAGGGAGTGAGAATGATATATAAGAGGAAAGGAGGGGTAAGACAAGATAATACAAATGGAAGAAATGATTTACGGTAGAAGGGGTAGAGAGAGAAAAGGGGAGGGGAGGGGAGGGGAGGGGGATAGTAGATAATAGGACTGACAGCAGAATACATCAGACACTAGAAAAGCAATATGTCAATCAATGGAAGGGTAAGTGATGTGATATAGCAATTTGTATACGGGGTAAAGTTGGGAGTTCATAACCCACTTGAATCAAACTGTGAAAGATGATGTATATAGAACTGTGTAATGTTTTGAACGACCAACAATAAAAAAAAAAATCTGCTCTTTGCAACGATCCTTCTGGACCCCAGTCTCCAACCTCTGCTTTCTGTATCAGTCTTTCGGAACCCCAGTCTTCAACCTCTTTTCTCTGTATCTATCCTTCTGCACCTCAGTCTCCAACCTGTGCTCTATGTAATAGTCTTTCTGCACCCCAGTCTCCAACCTCTTCTCTCGGTAACAGTCTTATACCACAGTCTCCAAACTCTGCTCTCTGTAACAGTCCTTCTGCATTCCAATTTCCAATGATTCTTCTGCACCCCAGTCTCCAACGTCTTCTCTCTGAAACAGTCCTTCTGCACCCCAGTCTCCAAACTCTGCTCTCTGTAAGATCTTTCTGCACCTCAGTTTCCAAACTCTGCTCTCTGTAACATTCATTCTCCACCCCAGTCTCCCAACTCTGTTTTTTTCAATGATCCTTCTGCACCCCAGTCACCAACCTCTGTTCTCTGCTACAGTCCATCTGAACCCAAGTCTTCAACCTCTGTTATCTGCAACAGTCGTTATAAACCCATTCTCCAACCTCTGCTCGGTGAAACAGTTCTTGTGCACCATAGTGTCCACCATCTGCTCTCTGCCACAGTCCTTTTGTACACGAGTCTGCTCTCTGTAACGGTCCTTATGCACCTCAGTTTCCAAAATCTCCTTTCTGAATCAGTCCTTACTCACCCCAGTCTCATAACTCTACTCTCTGAAACATTCCTTCTGCACATCAGTCTTCAAACTCTGCTCTCTGTAACAGTCCTTCTTCTTCCCAGTCCCCAACCTCTGCTCTCTGCAACAGTCCTTTTACACCCCAGTCTCCAACATGTGCTGTCTGAAACAGTCCTTCTACACCTCTGTCTCTAAACTCTACTGTCTGTAACTGTCCTTCTGCACCTCAGTCTCCAACCTCTGCTCTCTGTAAGAGTCTTTCTGCATTCTAGCCTCCAATATCTCCTCACTGCAACCGTCCTTCTGCAATCCAGTCTTTAACTTCTGCACTCTCAACAGTCCTTCTGCACCTCAGTCTGAAAACTCTGCTCTCTGCAAGTATCCTTCTGCACCCCAGTCTCCAACCTCTGCTCTCTGTAACAGTCCTAATGCATCTCAGTCTCCAAACTCTGCTCTATATAAGATCCTTCTGAAACCCAGTATACAAACTCTGCTCTCTGTAACAGTCCACCTGCTCCCCAGTCTCCAAACTCTGCTCTCTAGAACAGGCCTCCTGCACCCCACTCTATAAATTCAGCTCTATGTAACAGGCCTTCAGCACCCCAGTATCCAACCTATTCTCTCTGCAATGATCTTTCTACACCCCAGTCTCCAACATCTGAACTCTGCAACAGTTCTTCTGCACCCCAGTCTCCAACCTCTGCTCTCTAGAAGATCCTTCTGCACCCAGTTTCCAATCTCTGCTCTCTGAAACAGTCCTTCTGTACCCCAGTCTCCAAACTCTGCTCTCTGTAAAAATGCTTGTGCTCATCATTCTCCAACCTCTGCTCTCTGCAACGGTCTTTCTACACCTCAGTCTCTAACCTCTGTTGTTTGCAATAGTCCTTGTGCACCCCAGTGTGCAACCTCTGCTCTCTGTAATAGTTCATCTGTACCACAGTCTCCAACTTCTGCTCTCTGTAACGGTCCTCTGCACCGCAGTCTCCAAACTCTGCTTTCTATATCAGTCCTTCTACACCCCAGTCTCAAAACTCTGCTCTTTGTAACAGTCCATCTGAACCTCATCTCCAACCTCTTATCTCTGCAACAGTCCTTATGCACCTCAGCTTCAACCTCTTCTCTCTACAACAGTCCTTTTGTACCCAAGTCTCCAAACTTTGCTTTCTATAAGAGTCTTTCTGCACCCCAGTCTTTAATATCTGCTCTCTGTAAGATCCATCTGCAACCCAGTCTCAAACCTCTGCTCTATGTAATAGTTCTTCAGCACCTCAGTCTCCAACATCTCTCTCTGTAGAAATCCTCCTTCACGTCAGTCTCCAACCGCTGCTCTCAGCAACGGTCCTTCTGCACCTAAGGCTCCAAACTCAGTTCTCTGCAACAGTTTTCCCGAAACCCAGTCTCAAACCTCTGCATTCTGCAACAGTCCTTCTGCACCCCAGTCTCCAACCTTTGCTCTCTGTAACAATCCTTCTGCACCTCAGTCTCCAAACTCTTCTCTCTGCAATGGTCCTTCTGCACCCCTGTCTCCAAACTCTGTTGTCTCCAACAGTCCTTCTTCACCTCAGTTTTCTGCACCCCAATCTCCAACCCCTACTCTCTGCAAAAGTCGTTCTGCACACCAGTATCCAACCTACTATCTAGAAAACTCCTTCTGCACCCAAGTCTCCAACATCAGATCTCTGCAACAGTCCTTCTCAACCCCAGGCTCCAAACTCTGCTCTTTGTAACACTTCCTCTGTACTGCAATTTTCAAACTCTTCTCTCTGTAACTGTCTTCTGAACCCCAGTCTACAACCACTGCTTTTTCTATCAGTCCTTCTGCACTCAAGTATCCAACCTCTGCTCTCTGTAACAGGCCATCTGCACCTCAGTCTCCAAATTCTGCTTTCTGCAAAGGTCCTTTGGCACCCTAATCCCCATCCTCTGCTCGCTGCTACAGTCCTTTTACACCCAAGTCTCAAAGCTCTGCACTCTACAACAGTCCTTCTGCACCTCAGTCTCCAACATCTGCTCTCTGCAATGGTCTTTTTGCACCTCAGTATTCAACATCTATCTCTGTAACAGTCCTTCTGCACCTAAGTCTCAATTCTCTTCTCTCTTTCACAGTCCTTCTGCACCCCAATCTCCAACCTCTGCTCTCTGGAGCAGTCCTTCTGCACCTCAATCTCCAAACTCTGCTCTCTGTAAGATCCTTATGCACCCCAGTCTTCAAACTCTGCTCTCAGTATCAGTCCTGCACCTTAGTCTCCAAACATGCTCTCTGTAACAGTTTTTCTGCACCTCAGTCTTCAACAACTGCTCTCTGAAACAGTATTTCTGCACCCCAGTCTCCAACCTCTGCTTTCTAGAACAGTCCTTCTATACCCCAGTCTCCATAATCTACTCTCTGCAACGAACCTTCTTCACCCCAGTCTCCAACGTCTACTCTCTGCAACAATCCTCATCTCCAACCTCTGCTCTCTAGAACAGTCCTTCTATACCCCAGTCTCCATAATCTACTCTCTGCAATGATCCTTTTGCTCCCCAGTCTCATACGTCTGCTCGCTGCAAAATTTTTTCTATACTCCAGTCTCAAAACTTTCCTCTCTGTAAGATCCTTCTGCACCCCAGTTTCCAAACGCTGCTCTCTGTAACATTCCTTCTGCACCCCAGTCTCCAACCTTTGCTCTCTTTAACAGGCCTTCTGCACCCCAGTCTCCAACCTCTTCTCTGTGCAACAATCCTTATGCACCGCAGTCTCCAACATCTGTCTCTGCAACTGTCTTTCTGCACCTTAGTCTCCAAAGTCTCCTCTCCTTAACACTCCTTCTGCACCGCAGTCTCCAACCTCTGTTTTCTGTAAGGTCGTTCTGCACCCCAGTTTCCAAACTGTGCTCTCTGTAACATTCCTTCTCCAACTCAGTGTAAAACCTCTGCTTTCTTAACGGTCCTGCTGCAACCCAGTCTCCAACATCTGTTCTCTGCAGCAGTCTTTCTACTCCCCAGTCTCAATCCTCTCCTCTCTGTAACAGTCTTTCTGTACCAAAGTCTCCAACCTCTGCTCTCTGTAACGTTCCTTCTGCATCCCAGTCTCAAACCTCTGCTTTCTGTGTAAGTTTTACTGAACCATGGTTTCCAACCTCTGCTCTCTGTAGCAGTACTTTTGCACCTCTGTCTCAAACCTCTAAACTCTGCAACCTTACTTCTGCACCCCATTCTCTAACATCTGCTCTCTGTAAAAGTCATTCTGCACCCAAGTCTCTAACCCCTGCTCTATGCAACAGTCCTTCTGTACCACAGTCTCCAACCTCTGTTCTCTATACCGGTCCTTCTGCACCCCAGTCTCAACCTCTGCGTTTTGTATCAATAATTCTTCACCCCAGTCTCAAACCTTTTCTCTCTGTAACATTCTTTCTGCAACTCAGTCTCCAACCTCTGCTCTCTGTGACAGTTCTTCTACACCCCAGTCTCCAAACTCTGCTCCCTGCAACAGTTCTTCTGAACCCCAGTCTCCAACATCTGCACTCTTAAACAGTTCTTCTATAAACCATTCTCCAACCTCTGCTCTCTTTAACAGTCCTCTTATGTTGCAGTCTCCGAACTCTGCTCTCTGCAATGGTCTTTCTGCACCCCAGTCTCCAAACTCTGCTTTCTGTATCAGTTTTTCTGAACCCCAGTCTCCAACCTCTGCTCTCTGTAACAGTCCTTATGCACCTCAGTCTCCAAATTCTTCTCTCTGCAACAGTTCTTCTGCACCCAAGACTCCGAAACCTGCTCTCTGTAACAGTCCTTCTTCACCCCATTCTCCAACCTCTGCTATCTGCAACAGTCCTTCTACACCCCAGTCTCCAACCTCTGCTCTTTGTAACAATCCTTATGCACCTCTGTCTCCACCTCTGCTCTCTGCAATGTTCCTTCGGCACCTCAGCCTCCAACCTCTACTCTATGTAACAGTCCTTCTGTGTGGTGAGCCATTCCTGCGGACTGTGATCGCCATTACATGATGGCGCTGGCTCCACTGTGGTCTGTGAAGGACAACTCCGTATCAGAGAGAGTTGGCGTGTTGTCAACTCCTTATCATAGAGAGTTGGCGTGTTGTTTTCTAACACCCTGTGAGAAGGGTCCACGTGGCAGCTTTGCATTGGGGTTCGCGGTGCTTTATTAAGGCTGGGAGGGGCATCCGAGAATTATTAGAAGAATTATTAGAAAAATATCAAGGGCCTGAATAAACTGCTGAAAGAAGATTCCTGAGTCGCGTCTTCCTTGCGGGCAAGGGTGTCGTGACAAGTGGTGCCGAAACCCGGGAGAAAAGAGAAAAAAAAGAAAAACCCAGGAACCCGAACTTTCAGCAGCCAGGGAGGCGCGCCGGTAAGTCCCAGGTAAGGTGGGACCCGCTGTTAAAAAGCGGAAAGCTCCTCTGTCAATAAAGAGGGAGCGTTAAAAGGTAACTGCTCCTCTGTAAATAAAGAGAGGGCGTTACATTTCATAGCAATTGCACTCTGTATTTTCGTTTTTGTTTTCTGTGTATTTTCGTTTTGTTTTTCGTGTATTTTCACTTTCGTTTTCTGTGTTTTCTTGTGTTGCGTCATGGGTGCCGTGACTTCAAGTCCACTTCTTCTGGCCCTAGATGGCCTTTTACGTTCCAAGGGACTGGAGGTGAAACGCAGTACCTTAGAGAGATTTTTACAGAGGGTAGATACAGCTGCACCGTGTTTCGCATTTTCGGGCAGCCTCACTACACCCAGCTGGGATAAATTAGGCAAGGATCTTGATTTTGCTCGTGAGCAGGGCCTACTAGAGGGTGGGGTGATACCCCTCTGGAAGATGGTCCGTAGTTGCCTTACAGATGGCAGATGCCAGGAAGCGCTTGTTAAAGGGCAAGAAGTTTTAGAACAATTACATGAGAAAAAGCCAGAAACAACAGAGAGCGAAGTGTCTCAGGAGGAGGGGAGTGTGCGGGGCGTGGAGAACGGGAGGAGATGACTGTATCCAGATCTCAGTGTGCTGCACACGCCCCCATGCGAAAGTGGGTCAGAGGTAGTTGACAATGAAGAGGAGGAGCCGGAGACGCTGTCTCGGCAGCTAGGGAGTTTAGGTAAAGGGAACAGAGATACACAAAGGCTCAAAAAGGGACGGCCTCCCGATCCGCCTCCGTATGGCGGGGGTGTTTCGGGACGAAGTTTCCACGCCCAAACATAGAGGGCTGTTAACGCTGAGATGGGTCTTGCTTATCCAGTTTTTCAGGATGATAATAGGGGAAGATTTCATGAGCTTTTGGATTTCAAAATTGTAAAGACCCTGGCAGAGTCTGTGCGCACTTATGGGGTTGATGCCGCTTTTACACTAACTCAGGTGGAGAATCTGTCTAGATACTGCATGACTCCCTCTGATTGGGCTAGCCTCCTTCGGGCTTGCGTCTCCCTAGGCAAATATTTGGACTGGAGAGCATTTGTGCTAGAGGGTGCAGCAGAGCAGGCCGCCCAAAATCATGCAGCAGGACACCCCCATTGGGACAAAGACATGCTTTTGGGGCAAGGGAGATTTGCTAATCAACAGACAGGATTTCCTCTTGAAGCGTATGACCAGATTAATAATATTTGCATTCGGGCATGGAAATCACTTCCAAATAGAGGAGAGGTGTCTGGTAACCTGACTAGAATTATACAAGGCCCTACAGAACCCTTTTCAGATTTTGTAGCAAGGATGGTGGATGCTGCTGGAAAGATTTTTGGAGATCCTGATAGAGCCATGCCCCTTATCAAGCAATTGGTTTTTGAGCAATGCACCAAAGAATGTAAAGCAGTAATTACCCCTTATAAAAATAAAGGCATAGAGGCATGGATGAAGGTGTGTAGAGAGATTGGAGGACCTTTAACTAATGCAGGTCTTTCAGCTGCTGTCCTTCGAATTACAAAAAGGGGCGGTTCTGGTGCCGGAACATGCTTCCGTTGTGGTCAGCCTGGTCATCTCAAGCGTGAATGTCCCAAAAAGGACAATTTTAATGGACCTCCTCATGGTGGCTTTTCCAATGGCCCTCGTTTACCGGGGTTGTGTCCAAGATGTAAAAAGGGGAAGCATTGGGCAAAAGAGTGTAGATCAGTGAGAGACATCCATGGGCAGCCTATTTTAACTGGGTCAAAAAATGGCCGAAGGGGCCCTCGACCCCAGGGCCCACAAATATATGGGGCAGTGGAGAATGTCACACCCGAACCCGAGACATGGCCATCTCTACGCCATCCCATGAGACGCGGAGAGCCACTACAGGTGCAGCGGGATTGGACCTCTGTTCCACCTCCAGACTCATATTAACACCTAAGATGCAAGTCCAGTTGGTGGAAACTGAGTTCAAAGGGCCTTTACCACCTGGCACTGTGGGCTTATTGATTGGACGTGCTTCCTCTATTTTACAAGGTCTTCATGTTTTTCCTGGAGTCATAAGCCCTGATACTGTGGGGACTGTAAAAGTCATCGTGGAAGCTCCAAGAGGCATTGTGTCTATCTCCCCAGGGGATCGGATTGTTCAATTACTAATTTTGCCTAGTTTACATAACCACTTCCCAGCTGACTCACGGTCACGGATGGGAAGTGAGATTGGTAGCACTGGAGGGAATTGTGTTTATTTGTCACTGGGTATCAGCAACCGCCCCACCTTGGAATTAATCATAGAGGGTAAATCTATTGTGGGACTGCTGGATACAGGAGCAGATCGTAGTATTATAGCTCTTAAAGACTGGTCTAAGGGATGGCCAGTACAGACTTCTGATCAATCCTTAAGAGGACTTGGATATGCCCAAGCTCCTCAAATTAGCTGCAGACATCTATCCTGGAAGGACCCAGAGGGACACAGTGGTACCTTTCAACCTTATGTGCTTGATTTACCTATTTCTTTATGGGGCCATGATCTGATGAAAGACATGGGGTTCACCCTTAGTAATGACTATTCCCTAATGTCTCAACAGATTATGCCAAATATGGGGTATAAGCCAGGTTTAGGACTAGGAAAACATCTACAGGGGCGTAAACACCCTGTGCAAGGTCGTCAAAAACTTGACAGATTCGGTCTGGGTTTTTCATAGGGGCCGCTGGGGCTCAAATACCCATAACTTGGCTCACCGAGGAGCCTGTTTGGGTGCCTCAGTGGCCCCTTCCCTCGGCTAAATTGGCAGCAGCCCATGACCTATTTAAAGAACAACTTGACTTGGGCCACATTCAACATTCTACTTCTCCATGGAATACTCCCATATTTGTCATTAAGAAAAAATCAGGGAAGTGGCGCCTACTGCATGATTTACGAGCAGTTAATGCTCAAATGCAACTTATGGGGCCAATTCAAAGAGGGCTGCCGCTGCTTTCCTCTGTTCCTCAGGGCTGGCATATCATTGCTATTGACATTAAGGACTGTTTCTTTTCTATTCCTTTGCATCCTAAAGACTCACAGCGTTTTGCCTTCACCCTTCCCTCGTGTAATCACGAGGAACCAGATCAAAGGTTTGAGTGGGTTGTTTTACCACAGGGAATGTCTAACAGTCCCACGATTTGTCAGATGTATGTAGGGAAGGCACTCGCACCTCTCAGACAAAAATATCCTTCCATCAAGATTATTCATTATATGGATGATGTATTATTGGCAGCCAAATTAGAGCAGTCAGTTAATGAGGCCTATAAAGACCTGGTGAAGTTGTTAGCTCAATATGGATTACATATTGCACCTGAAAAGGTTCAAACAGGGGATTCTATTAAGTATTTGGAAGCGACGATTGGATATGACATATTAAAACTGAGAACACTGTCTTATAGTGAGTGGATGGCAAGTTGGCATCTCAGGCAACATTGATGGCAGAAATCTCAAAGAATATAGCAGCAATCTGCCATCTAAGGCTCAGCAAGCTCAGAACACTTGGTTATCCCAATTGCTATAAATGGAAAGACCCTCACTATTGAGCTTCTCTGAGAGCTGCATCACACTGGGGCGGGATGAGGGAGCCCATTTTCATAGAGATGTACCCTCTTTCTATGGAGACTAGAGCTAGGCTTCAAGGGGCTGGTGGGATATTACTAGGTGATGCTGCCAAGCCCTGGGTAATTCTGAGGAGCCTGCTATTTCAGGAGAGGTGGCAGCGTATCAGCCTATGGGGCCGGGACTAGGCTCTGTGAAGCTGTGTCAGGCCTGATTTCTAAGCAAGGTACTTGGCAATAGAAACCTAGGAAAACGTCCCACCCCCCACAATGCCATGGGCCACCAGAGAGCCCAGGTGTGTCTCTGGAAGCCAGGCTTGGGTATGAGCATGGGCATCAATGATTGCAGAGTATCAACAATAGAGGACCATAAATCTCTTTTAGGTGAGTTCAGACTGAAAACAGGGACATCTGGAGCGAGATAGACTGGGTTTTAGAAAATCATCATATCTGTAGGTCTAGAACACGCAGATAGACCCACTAATGGAATTGTGCGTGTGAGTCCAAGGAGCAGGGGTCGAAAACTGTGAAACCTAGTTCCCCAGGATTTAGACACACCTGTTTAGTTCAAAAGAGTGATCTGAGTGCTAAAACAAGATCAAAATGATGTGGTCTGTATCTGAAGACGTGCTGTGTTGAAGGTGGGAGAAAATCTCTGAAGCACTCATGGAGAAGGATATGGAGAACTTTAAAGTCCTAGTTGAAGTGGACACGGTAAATACAACAAATCAGTTTGGGCAGGCTGGCTAGCTGATGGGATCACTCAGGAAAACAGGAATATGTGAGGAATAGCAGATGTAGAGGAGGCTTTTGTGGATTTGATTTGAGTAATGTTGAATGTGAGTTATCTGTGGGATAATCACGTGGAAATTCCCTTCACAGACAGCCTAGAACTGCAGGTGTGGATTTGGGAGTAATTGTCTGGAAGGCAACTGTTACAGCAAAGGGTGAATATGAAATCGCCCAGGAGAATAAAGAAAGTAGAGAAGGAAATAGAGAAAGTATAGATTTTTGTGATACTTGATGTTCACGAAAATTGTAGTAAAAGTTTATCCAGAAATGACTAAAAACACCACACTATCTAGTTCAGTTGTAGGTATCGCTTTCTCTAAATAATTTCCCTAAACAAGAGGTTACCTTATTAGCATTGATTTACAATAAATCAACTTTGAAGTGGAGCTGGAAGCTACATGTACTTGACATTTCTTACGTTCTCTGTTTTCTCTATCAACTACCGGGATGAACTTCAAGTCATTTAGAAATCAGTGACATGTACTTTCATTTAACTCCCCATATCAAAAAGATCAATATGACAATCTCTTTTATAGGTAGATATCTAGATGTTTTCAGAAAAAAGAAATAAAATTCCACATAGAAGGCAGTTCCAGCAGATTTTACTATGGGAAATTGGTACATGGTCTGTGGATGTGTAAAAAGGAAAACTAAACATAAATGTTCAGGGATTTAAAAATACAATTTCTGAAGTTGTGCATACTGCTTTTGTAAAGGTCTTAAATATAAAGGTCAGTTCAGGAGGGACAATTTCATGGGGCATTAAAAAAATCTCCCAATGTATGTTTATATAATTTTATCTACATATAAGTTTTTCCTTGGTTTTACTGGCTAATTTCTTGTAGGTCACGGGTGTGGGGTAGGGTGAAGGATGATACCCAAACAATTTTCCTTATCCTCAATGCTCTTTATTAATGTAGGGCATTAGATTGAATCATCATCATGGTAACCATTAAAGTCCATTATTAACAATCATAACTCATGAATGACACTTTGTGACACAATATGTACTTGCCCCTTAGAATTTATATAATGCAGAATAGAAATTATATCAACTTAATAGTAAACCCTCTGCTCTGCAATAATAATAACCATAATCATCATAATCATCTAGGGCATATTTTATAAAAATAATTTGAGTGTGAGTCTTCTTAGATTGCTTCAATACACATAAATGCCTGACTTTAAAAACCTTGTTTTATGTAGTTTAAAAGTGGCATGTTTTCTGTAAAAATTAGATTGAATTTCGGATAATCCATTCTATCAAAACTCAGTGAATTTCTTTGAAAAGATAAATTTTTACATACCTGAATCCAATCAGGATTTTTCAAATTGAGTAACGAATAGAGACACACATTAGATAAAAATACCTAACACTTATTAAATGCCTATAAGACTTTTACATGCATTAACTTATTTGGTTTACACAATAACCTATAAGATAACCTATTATCCTCATTTTACAGAAAAAGAATTGAAATTAATGCACAATATATGAATGCAAGGAGGGAAACATCAATGAATCCCTTTAATTTGCATAATGTACATTAATTTGTACATTTAATATGTATTAACAATTATGATTTAAGAAACAAAAAAAATTGACTCAGGAAATTTATCATGTAATAAATCTTATTTGTAGTGATACTTTGTTACCTGATGATAATACCATATATTAGTAAACTGTCTTATTATCTTCAATGCCCAGACATTTTTGTCTTTGGTTCTAATTATTCATTGCACATGATTAATAGGCCAACACAGCTTTAATTAAAATTCCAAATCTCAGGGCCTTAAGAAGCTTAAAGTATTTAAATTTCAATAGAAATTCGGTGCTTCAGTTAAGCACAACTAATTTTAAAATCTAAATATAAAAAAAATAAAATAAATAAGTCTAGAGTCTTAAAAGAAGAACTTTTTTTTTTTTTTGCTTTGGCAATAAATGAAATGTTTTGCTGACTAACCTTAGGGATTCATTTCCTCAAACGAAAAAAAAAAAAAAAAGTGGCATGACCAAAACTAGGAAGAATGGTGTGATCATAAAAACCCTTATACACATCAGGGAAACAATGATTCCTATTTGATCTCAAAAGCACAAGCAATGATTAAAATTTTTAAATCCAATTTTCATGTTGCCCAGTAAATTGCTTAAAACACACACACACACACACACACACACACACACACACACACACACACGGTACAAGGTCAATTTATACAGAACAAATATCTGAATGATTTCAGGTGCTTTTGGCAATGTGAATTTATTACTGTGAAATCTATGAGCTATCTGGCCTGGTCCAGAATTGTCCTCATATCCTTTCATGTGGTGTGGGTGCTTGGAGTCGAGGGAAAGATCAGAGGTCATTGTGCAGAAAAGTTGGCCTCAGTCAGTGAGTTCCAAGTGTTCCCAGTGATGCTGGTCCAAGGACACACTTTGGGGGAGGCTGGGCTCTTTCATCTAACATGCAGGGATGCCGTTACCCCTAACTGGTAGGTTTAAAATCATAACAAATTCACCAGAAAAACCCTCCCTCCTGTCTTGGAGATTCAGCACTCAATTTAGCATTTAACATCTCTTTCAGTTCTGTTATTTTGGGGCTGGGGTGTAGGGGGGCAGTTACCGAAGATTGAACTCAGGGGCTTGACCACTGAGCCACATCCCCAGCCCTATTTTATATTTTATTTAGAGACAGGGTCTCACTGAATTTCTTGGTGCCTTGTTTTTTCTGAGGCTGTCTTTGAACTCACTATCCTCCTGCCTCAGCCTCCTGAGCTGCTGGGTTACAGGCGTGCACCACTGTGCCAGCTCTTTCAATTCTTTTTATTTCACCTGTTCTTCTTCTAGCATAAAGGGGAAAGGGAAGACAAATTAATACCTCTTACAATATGTCAGAGCCTTCTAGTTATAAAATTCTTCAAAATAAAAAAATTCTCTTTTCCATTTAAATTTTTAAAATTTCTTTTCTTGGTAGTGGTTAGTTTCAATTCAAAACAATTTTGTTCCTATAGAGGGTCTAATTTAGTCCTTTGCCAGATCTACTAAGAAACCCAAAGAGGATAAGATCTGATCCCTCTCCTGCTGCGCCCCTCCCCTGATTCAGGCAATGGCAAGGCCCTACTGAGGTGGATGGCGCAAGGCGTCCATCCTCTGGAGGAGCGCAGTATGTTTCTGGGAATGGGCTGATTTGTTTTTGTATTCCTTTAATATGTATAGTTTTGATTTCTTATACGACCATTAAATATAAAAGAAAAATCATGACTTTCCCAATTAATGCAACTACTTCTAAAGCATAGATCTGTTGGCTCTAAATGCAATGATTTAGCGGTGGATTGTAAATTGTTAATGTCTAAAGAAAAACTCCCTGTATTCCTTTCAAGGAAGTTTTTGAGAAATTAAATTAAAATCTAGAGAAGGAAAATTAATGTTAAGAAGATAGATTAGTGCTTAGTACTGGGCAACTTGTTCTTGTTCCTGTTCACAATGGTTTGTTCTCTTACTTTTGTTTGATTACAAGTAATAACAAATCAACTACTTGCCGTAACCATGGCACCGGTTTCAGTCAGTAAGTCAAAAAGAATAGTCAAGGTATAGGCCAATAGTTTGGGACATTTGTAACTATTATTAAAAGTTAACTAAGCAGAAACAGCTCTAAGCAAAACTCGAACTGAAAATACAAATGCTTGCTTATGCATAAGCCAAGATATATTCTTATATTCTAATTGTACCTACGTAATATTTTGTGTTGTTTGAATAATTATTCCTGCTTTGTAACCACAAAGTACTGTAAGCCTGCCAAAATGAAAGTATATATGATCAGCATCACAAGTAAAGATTGGGATCAACATTTTCACTTTGGTGTCTGTGTTGTTTCTCCACCCCCCTTTCGCTGACTCCTCACCATCCGTTCGTCTCCTGAGACCCCCTGTTTGAGCTGGTCTCCGAAACTGTCCTTCAACCAACTTACAATCTAATGGGAAGATGAACTCAATATGTGCAGGAAACTTAGTAACAATTCTATGTAATCTACAAATTATCATTATTTCCCTTAGTGTTTGCTTGGGCAGCTTTGGGAATGGAGCACTTAATACTTGTCAAAGCCCCTCATTCCATCTTGAATATGCGTTCCTCCAGGTCCTAGTTTGGCCTCTCAATTGTGTTCTAAACTCTACCTCAACACCTTGTGTAAATATGCACTCAGTAAAGGTTTGAAGAATGAAGAAGGTTTGTCAAGGACATCCATGGTGCAGAGTTTTTAAAAGATTCTTTAAAGATGGTACTGTGTGGGACCTAAAGGATCTCACAGAGACTTGACAGAGGCGAGAGAACATTTCTGTTCAATGGTTCTGGTGCAGATATTTTGCTGAGAAAAATAAAGCCTCTGTGGGCATAAGTGAGGCAGCATAGCCCAGCGGCTTCTGAGGAACTCAGTGTCTCCTGTCTCCTAAACATATCCCTTATGGAGACCATCGGCTTAGTTCCCACAGAACAAGCAGCTGTGCAACTTTCTTTCCCAATCAGTCATCTCAAAGTCAGGTGACC
>NW_027524275.1:0-34081 GCF_052094955.1 Ictidomys tridecemlineatus | reverse complement strand
TTTGAGGTTTCACTCTGTTTTTCTCCTATAGGGATACATGTATTTGTAACTCTAAATCAAACACGGTTTGTGCTAGCTCTTTGAAACTTGACACAATAAAGCAGTTTCAAGTTCTATCTCTATGGTTTGTTTGCTGTTGATGTAGCCCTAAGCAGAGACTGGCGAGAATCACTTTCATGGAAAGGGCCTGCCAAGCTTCCAAAAAACTACGAGTTGCCTGAAATCTCAGCACACACTTTTTCACCCAATCTTGATGAAACTTTCAGGTAATGATCAGTACACCAATCCCACTTGGCTCGCCAAATTTCGTTCTTCTAGGTTAAACCGTTCGTTGGCAGTAACCGGTTTCATTTTGAGGTTTCACTCTGTTTTCTCCTATAGGGATACATGTATTTGGAACTCTAAATCAAACACGGTTTGTGCTAGCTCTTTGAAACTTGACACAATAAAGCAGTTTCAAGTTCTCTCTCTATGGTTTGTTTGCTGTTGATGTAGCCCTAAGCAGAGACTGGCGAGAGTCACTTTCATGGAAAGGGCCTGCCAAGCTTCCAAAAAACTATGAGTTGCCTGAAATCTCAGCACACCCTTTTTCACCCAATCTTGATGAAACTTTCAGGTAATGATCAGTACACCAATCCCACTTGGCTCGCCAAATTTCGTTCTTCTAGGTTAAACCGTTCGTTGGCAGTAACCGGTTTCATTTTGAGGTTTCACTCTGTTTTCTCCTATAGGGATACATGTATTTGTAACTCTAAATCAAACACGGTTTGTGCTAGCTCTTTGAAACTTGACACAATAAAGCAGTTTCAAGTTCTATCTCTATGGTTTGTTTGCTGTTGATGTAGCCCTAAGCAGAGACTGGCGAGAATCACTTTCATGGAAAGGGCCTGCCAAGCTTCCAAAAAACTACGAGTTGCCTGAAATCTCAGCACACACTTTTTCACCCAATCTTGATGAAACTTTCAGGTAATGATCAGTACACCAATCCCACTTGGCTCGCCAAATTTCGTTCTTCTAGGTTAAACCGTTCGTTGGCAGTAACCGGTTTCATTTTGAGGTTTCACTCTGTTTTCTCCTATAGGAATACATTTATTTGGAACTCTAAATCAAACACGGTTTGTGCTAGCTCTTTGAAACTTGACACAATAAAGCAGTTTCAAGTTCTATCTCTATGGTTTGTTTGCTGTTGATGTAGCCCTAAGCAGAGACTGGCGAGAGTCACTTTCATGGAAAGGGCCTGCCAAGCTTCCAAAAAACTACGAGTTGCCTGAAATCTCAGCAAACACTTTTTCACCCAATCTTCATGAAACTTTCAGGTAATGATCAGTACACCAATCCCACTTGGCTCGCCAAATTTCGTTCTTCTAGGTTAAACCGTTCGTTGGCAGTAACCGGTTTCATTTTGAGGTTTCACTCTGTTTTCTCCTATAGGGATACATGTATTTGGAACTCTAAATCAAACACGGTTTGTGCTAGCTCTTTGAAACTTGACACAATAAAGCAGTTTCAAGTTCTATCTCTATGGTTTGTTTGCTGTTTATGTAGCCCTAAGCAGAGACTGGCGAGAATCACTTTCATGGAAAGGGCCTGCCAAGCTTCCAAAAAACTACGAGTTGCCTGAAATCTCAGCACACACTTTTTCACCCAATCTTGATGAAACTTTCAGGTAATGATCAGTACACCAATCCCACTTGGCTCGCCTAATTTCGTTCTTCTAGGTTAAACCTTTCGTTGGCAGTAACCGGTTTCATTTTGAGGTTTCACTCTGTTTTCTCCTATAGGGATACATGTATTTGGAACGCTAAATCAAACACGGTTTGTGCTAGCTCTTTGAAACTTGACACAATAAAGCAGTTTCAAGTTCTCTCTCTATGGTTTGTTTGCTGTTGATGTAGCCCTAAGCAGAGACTGGCGAGAATCACTTTCATGGAAAGGGCCTGCCAAGCTTCCAAAAAACTACGAGTTGCCTGAAATCTCAGCACACCCTTTTTCACCCAATCTTGATGAAACTTTCAGGTAATGATCAGTACACCAATCCCACTTGGCTCGCCAAATTTCGTTCTTCTAGGTTAAACCGTTCGTTGGCAGTAACCGGTTTCATTTTGAGGTTTCACTCTGTTTTCTCCTATAGGAATACATTTATTTGGAACTCTAAATCAAACACGGTTTGTGCTAGCTCTTTGAAACTTGACACAATAAAGCAGTTTCAAGTTCTATCTCTATGGTTTGTTTGCTGTTGATGTAGCCCTAAGCAGAGACTGGCGAGAGTCACTTTCATGGAAAGGGCCTGCCAAGCTTCCAAAAAACTACGAGTTGCCTGAAATCTCAGCAAACACTTTTTCACCCAATCTTCATGAAACTTTCAGGTAATGATCAGTACACCAATCCCACTTGGCTCGCCAAATTTCGTTCTTCTAGGTTAAACCGTTCGTTGGCAGTAACCGGTTTCATTTTGAGGTTTCACTCTGTTTTCTCCTATGGGGATACATGTATTTGGAACGCTAAATCAAACACGGTTTGTGCTAGCTCTTTGAAACTTGACACAATAAAGCAGTTTCAAGTTCTCTCTCTATGGTTTGTTTGCTGTTGATGTAGCCCTAAGCAGAGACTGGCGAGAATCACTTTCATGGAAAGGGCCTGCCAAGCTTCCAAAAAACTACGAGTTGCCTGAAATCTCAGCACACCCTTTTTCACCCAATCTTGATGAAACTTTCAGGTAATGATCAGTACACCAATCCCACTTGGCTCGCCAAATTTCGTTCTTCTAGGTTAATCCGTTCGTTGGCAGTAACCGGTTTCATTTTGAGGTTTCACTCTGTTTTCTCCTATAGGGATACATGTATTTGTAACTCTAAATCAAACACGGTTTTTGCTAGCTCTTTGAAACTTGACACAATAAAGCATTTTCAAGATCTATCTCTATGGTTTGTTTGCTGTTGATGTAGCCCTAAGCAGAGACTGGCGAGAATCACTTTCATGGAAAGGGCCTGCCAAGCTTCCAAAAAACTACGAGTTGCCTGAAATCTCAGCACACACTTTTTCACCCAATCTTGATGAAACTTTCAGGTAATGATCAGTACACCAATCCCACTTGGCTCGCCTAATTTCGTTCTTCTAGGTTAAACCGTTCGTTGGCAGTAACCGGTTTCATTTTGAGGTTTCACTCTGTTTTCTCCTATAGGGATACATGTATTTGGAACGCTAAATCAAACACGGTTTGTGCTAGCTCTTTGAAACTTGACACAATAAAGCAGTTTCAAGTTCTCTCTCTATGGTTTGTTTGCTGTTGATGTAGCCCTAAGCAGAGACTGGCGAGAATCACTTTCATGGAAAGGGCCTGCCAAGCTTCCAAAAAACTACGAGTTGCCTGAAATCTCAGCACACCCTTTTTCAACCAATCTTGATGAAACTTTCAGGTAATGATCAGTACACCAATCCCACTTGGCTCGCCAAATTTCGTTCTTCTAGGTTAATCCGTTCGTTGGCAGTAACCGGTTTCATTTTGAGGTTTCACTCTGTTTTCTCCTATAGGGATACATGTATTTGTAACTCTAAATCAAACACGGTTTTTGCTAGCTCTTTGAAACTTGACACAATAAAGCATTTGCAAGATCTATCTCTATGGTTTGTTTGCTGTTGATGTAGCCCTAAGCAGAGACTGGCGAGAATCACTTTCATGGAAAGGGCCTGCCAAGCTTCCAAAAAACTACGAGTTGCCTGAAATCTCAGCACACACTTTTTCACCCAATCTTGATGAAACTTTCAGGTAATGATCAGTACACCAATCCCACTTGGCTCGCCAAATTTCGTTCTTCTAGGTTAAACCGTTCGTTGGCAGTAACCGGTTTCATTTTGAGGTTTCACTCTGTTTTCTCCTATAGGGATACATGTATTTGGAACGCTAAATCAAACACGGTTTGTGCTAGCTCTTTGAAACTTGACACAATAAAGCAGTTTCAAGTTCTCTCTCTATGGTTTGTTTGCTGTTGATGTAGCCCTAAGCAGAGACTGGCGAGAATCACTTTCATGGAAAGGGCCTGCCAAGCTTCCAAAAAACTACGAGTTGCCTGAAATCTCAGCACACCCTTTTTCACCCAATCTTGATGAAACTTTCAGGTAATGATCAGTACACCAATCCCACTTGGCTCGCCAAATTTCGTTCTTCTAGGTTAATCCGTTCGTTGGCAGTAACCGGTTTCATTTTGAGGTTTCACTCTGTTTTCTCCTATAGGGATACATGTATTTGTAACTCTAAATCAAACACGGTTTTTGCTAGCTCTTTGAAACTTGACACAATAAAGCATTTTCAAGATCTATCTCTATGGTTTGTTTGCTGTTGATGTAGCCCTAAGCAGAGACTGGCGAGAATCACTTTCATGGAAAGGGCCTGCCAAGCTTCCAAAAAACTACGAGTTGCCTGAAATCTCAGCACACACTTTTTCACCCAATCTTGATGAAACTTTCAGGTAATGATCAGTACACCAATCCCACTTGGCTCGCCAAATTTCGTTCTTCTAGGTTAAACTGTTCGTTGGCAGTAACCGGTTTCATTTTGAGGTTTCACTCTGTTTTCTCCTATATGGATACATGTATTTGGAACTCTAAATCAAACACGGTTTGTGCTAGCTCTTTGAAACTTGACACAATAAAGCAGTTTCAAGTTCTATCTCTATGGTTTGTTTGCTGTTGATGTAGCCCTAAGCAGAGACTGGCGAGAGTCACTTTCATGGAAAGGGCCTGCCAAGCTTCCAAAAAACTACGAGTTGCCTGAAATCTCAGCACACACTTTTTCACCCAATCTTGATGAAACTTTCAGGTAATGATCAGTACACCAATCCCACTTGGCTCGCCAAATTTCGTTCTTCTAGGTTAAACCGTTCGTTGGCAGTAACCGGTTTCATTTTGAGGTTTCACTCTGTTTTCTCCTATAGGGATACATGTATTTGTAACTCTAAATCAAACACGGTTTGTGCTAGCTCTTTGAAACTTGACACAATAAAGCAGTTTCAAGTTCTATCTCTATGGTTTGTTTGCTGTTGATGTAGCCCTAAGCAGAGACTGGCGAGAATCACTTTCATGGAAAGGGCCTGCCAAGCTTCCAAAAAACTACGAGTTGCCTGAAATCTCAGCACACACTTTTTCACCCAATCTTGATGAAACTTTCAGGTAATGATCAGTACACCAATCCCACTTGGCTCGCCAAATTTCGTTCTTCTAGGTTAAACCGTTCGTTGGCAGTAACCGGTTTCATTTTGAGGTTTCACTCTGTTTTCTCCTATAGGGATACATGTATTTGGAACTCTAAATCAAACACGGTTTGTGCTAGCTCTTTGAAACTTGACACAATAAAGCAGTTTCAAGTTCTCTCTCTATGGTTTGTTTGCTGTTGATGTAGCCCTAAGCAGAGACTGGCGAGAGTCACTTTCATGGAAAGGGCCTGCCAAGCTTCCAAAAAACTATGAGTTGCCTGAAATCTCAGCACACCCTTTTTCACCCAATCTTGATGAAACTTTCAGGTAATGATCAGTACACCAATCCCACTTGGCTCGCCAAATTTCGTTCTTCTAGGTTAAACCGTTCGTTGGCAGTAACCGGTTTCATTTTGAGGTTTCACTCTGTTTTCTCCTATAGGGATACATGTATTTGTAACTCTAAATCAAACACGGTTTGTGCTAGCTCTTTGAAACTTGACACAATAAAGCAGTTTCAAGTTCTATCTCTATGGTTTGTTTGCTGTTGATGTAGCCCTAAGCAGAGACTGGCGAGAATCACTTTCATGGAAAGGGCCTGCCAAGCTTCCAAAAAACTACGAGTTGCCTGAAATCTCAGCACACACTTTTTCACCCAATCTTGATGAAACTTTCAGGTAATGATCAGTACACCAATCCCACTTGGCTCGCCAAATTTCGTTCTTCTAGGTTAAACCGTTCGTTGGCAGTAACCGGTTTCATTTTGAGGTTTCACTCTGTTTTCTCCTATAGGAATACATGTATTTGGAACTCTAAATCAAACACGGTTTGTGCTAGCTCTTTGAAACTTGACACAATAAAGCAGTTTCAAGTTCTATCTCTATGGTTTGTTTGCTGTTGATGTAGCCCTAAGCAGAGATGGCGAGAGTCACTTTCATGGAAAGGGCCTGCCAAGCTTCCAAAAAACTACGAGTTGCCTGAAATCTCAGCAAACACTTTTTCACCCAATCTTCATGAAACTTTCAGGTAATGATCAGTACACCAATCCCACTTGGCTCGCCAAATTTCGTTCTTCTAGGTTAAACCGTTCGTTGGCAGTAACCGGTTTCATTTTGAGGTTTCACTCTGTTTTCTCCTATAGGGATACATGTATTTGGAACTCTAAATCAAACACGGTTTGTGCTAGCTCTTTGAAACTTGACACAATAAAGCAGTTTCAAGTTCTATCTCTATGGTTTGTTTGCTGTTTATGTAGCCCTAAGCAGAGACTGGCGAGAATCACTTTCATGGAAAGGGCCTGCCAAGCTTCCAAAAAACTACGAGTTGCCTGAAATCTCAGCACACACTTTTTCACCCAATCTTGATGAAACTTTCAGGTAATGATCAGTACACCAATCCCACTTGGCTCGCCTAATTTCGTTCTTCTAGGTTAAACCGTTCGTTGGCAGTAACCGGTTTCATTTTGAGGTTTCACTCTGTTTTCTCCTATAGGGATACATGTATTTGGAACGCTAAATCAAACACGGTTTGTGCTAGCTCTTTGAAACTTGACACAATAAAGCAGTTTCAAGTTCTCTCTCTATGGTTTGTTTGCTGTTGATGTAGCCCTAAGCAGAGACTGGCGAGAATCACTTTCATGGAAAGGGCCTGCCAAGCTTCCAAAAAACTACGAGTTGCCTGAAATCTCAGCACACCCTTTTTCAACCAATCTTGATGAAACTTTCAGGTAATGATCAGTACACCAATCCCACTTGGCTCGCCAAATTTCGTTCTTCTAGGTTAATCCGTTCGTTGGCAGTAACCGGTTTCATTTTGAGGTTTCACTCTGTTTTCTCCTATAGGGATACATGTATTTGTAACTCTAAATCAAACACGGTTTTTGCTAGCTCTTTGAAACTTGACACAATAAAGCATTTGCAAGATCTATCTCTATGGTTTGTTTGCTGTTGATGTAGCCCTAAGCAGAGACTGGCGAGAATCACTTTCATGGAAAGGGCCTGCCAAGCTTCCAAAAAACTACGAGTTGCCTGAAATCTCAGCACACACTTTTTCACCCAATCTTGATGAAACTTTCAGGTAATGATCAGTACACCAATCCCACTTGGCTCGCCAAATTTCGTTCTTCTAGGTTAAACCGTTCGTTGGCAGTAACCGGTTTCATTTTGAGGTTTCACTCTGTTTTCTCCTATAGGGATACATGTATTTGGAACTCTAAATCAAACACGGTTTGTGCTAGCTCTTTGAAACTTGACACAATAAAGCAGTTTCAAGTTCTATCTCTATGGTTTGTTTGCTGTTGATGTAGCCCTAAGCAGAGACTGGCGAGAGTCACTTTCATGGAAAGGGCCTGCCAAGCTTCCAAAAAACTACGAGTTGCCTGAAATCTCAGCACACCCTTTTTCACCCAATCTTGATGAAACTTTCAGGTAATGATCAGTACACCAATCCCACTTGGCTCGCCAAATTTCGTTCTTCTAGGTTAATCCGTTCGTTGGCAGTAACCGGTTTCATTTTGAGGTTTCACTCTGTTTTCTCCTATAGGGATACATGTATTTGTAACTCTAAATCAAACACGGTTTTTGCTAGCTCTTTGAAACTTGACACAATAAAGCATTTGCAAGATCTATCTCTATGGTTTGTTTGCTGTTGATGTAGCCCTAAGCAGAGACTGGCGAGAATCACTTTCATGGAAAGGGCCTGCCAAGCTTCCAAAAAACTACGAGTTGCCTGAAATCTCAGCACACACTTTTTCACCCAATCTTGATGAAACTTTCAGGTAATGATCAGTACACCAATCCCACTTGGCTCGCCAAATTTCGTTCTTCTAGGTTAAACCGTTCGTTGGCAGTAACCGGTTTCATTTTGAGGTTTCACTCTGTTTTCTCCTATAGGGATACATGTATTTGGAACTCTAAATCAAACACGGTTTGTGCTAGCTCTTTGAAACTTGACACAATAAAGCAGTTTCAAGTTCTATCTCTATGGTTTGTTTGCTGTTGATGTAGCCCTAAGCAGAGACTGGCGAGAGTCACTTTCATGGAAAGGGCCTGCCAAGCTTCCAAAAAACTACGAGTTGCCTGAAATCTCAGCACACCCTTTTTCACCCAATCTTGATGAAACTTTCAGGTAATGATCAGTACACCAATCCCACTTGGCTCGCCAAATTTCGTTCTTCTAGGTTAAACCGTTCGTTGGCAGTAACCGGTTTCATTTTGAGGTTTCACTCTGTTTTCTCCTATAGGGATACATGTATTTGTAACTCTAAATCAAACACGGTTTGTGCTAGCTCTTTGAAACTTGACACAATAAAGCAGTTTCAAGTTCTATCTCTATGGTTTGTTTGCTGTTGATGTAGCCCTAAGCAGAGACTGGCGAGAATCACTTTCATGGAAAGGGCCTGCCAAGCTTCCAAAAAACTACGAGTTGCCTGAAATCTCAGCACACACTTTTTCACCCAATCTTGATGAAACTTTCAGGTAATGATCAGTACACCAATCCCACTTGGCTCGCCAAATTTCGTTCTTCTAGGTTAAACCGTTCGTTGGCAGTAACCGGTTTCATTTTGAGGTTTCACTCTGTTTTCTCCTATAGGAATACATTTATTTGGAACTCTAAATCAAACACGGTTTGTGCTAGCTCTTTGAAACTTGACACAATAAAGCAGTTTCAAGTTCTATCTCTATGGTTTGTTTGCTGTTGATGTAGCCCTAAGCAGAGACTGGCGAGAGTCACTTTCATGGAAAGGGCCTGCCAAGCTTCCAAAAAACTACGAGTTGCCTGAAATCTCAGCAAACACTTTTTCACCCAATCTTCATGAAACTTTCAGGTAATGATCAGTACACCAATCCCACTTGGCTCGCCAAATTTCGTTCTTCTAGGTTAAACCGTTCGTTGGCAGTAACCGGTTTCATTTTGAGGTTTCACTCTGTTTTCTCCTATAGGGATACATGTATTTGGAACTCTAAATCAAACACGGTTTGTGCTAGTTCTTTGAAACTTGACACAATAAAGCAGTTTCAAGTTCTATCTCTATGGTTTGTTTGCTGTTTATGTAGCCCTAAGCAGAGACTGGCGAGAATCACTTTCATGGAAAGGGCCTGCCAAGCTTCCAAAAAACTACAAGTTGCCTGAAATCTCAGCACACACTTTTTCACCCAATCTTGATGAAACTTTCAGGTAATGATCAGTACACCAATCCCACTTGGCTCGCCTAATTTCGTTCTTCTAGGTTAAACCTTTCGTTGGCAGTAACCGGTTTCATTTTGAGGTTTCACTCTGTTTTCTCCTATAGGGATACATGTATTTGGAACGCTAAATCAAACACGGTTTGTGCTAGCTCTTTGAAACTTGACACAATAAAGCAGTTTCAAGTTCTCTCTCTATGGTTTGTTTGCTGTTGATGTAGCCCTAAGCAGAGACTGGCGAGAATCACTTTCATGGAAAGGGCCTGCCAAGCTTCCAAAAAACTACGAGTTGCCTGAAATCTCAGCACACCCTTTTTCACCCAATCTTGATGAAACTTTCAGGTAATGATCAGTACACCAATCCCACTTGGCTCGCCAAATTTCGTTCTTCTAGGTTAATCCGTTCGTTGGCAGTAACCGGTTTCATTTTGAGGTTTCACTCTGTTTTCTCCTATAGGGATACATGTATTTGTAACTCTAAATCAAACACGGTTTGTGCTAGCTCTTTGAAACTTGACACAATAAAGCAGTATCAAGTTCTATCTCTATGGTTTGTTTGCTGTTGATGTAGCCCTAAGCAGAGACTGGCGAGAATCACTTTCATGGAAAGGGCCTGCCAAGCTTCCAAAAAACTACGAGTTGCCGGAAATCTCAGCACACACTTTTTCACCCAATCTTGATGAAACTTTCAGGTAATGATCAGTACACCAATCCCACTTGGCTCGCCAAATTTCGTTCTTCTAGGTTAAACCGTTCGTTGGCAGTAACCGGTTTCATTTTGAGGTTTCACTCTGTTTTCTCCTATAGGAATACATTTATTTGGAACTCTAAATCAAACACGGTTTGTGCTAGCTCTTTGAAACTTGACACAATAAAGCAGTTTCAAGTTCTATCTCTATGGTTTGTTTGCTGTTGATGTAGCCCTAAGCAGAGACTGGCGAGAATCACTTTCATGGAAAGGGCCTGCCAAGCTTCCGAAAAACTACGAGTTGCCTGAAATCTCAGCACACACTTTTTCACCCAATCTTGATGAAACTTTCAGGTAATGATCAGTACACCAATCCCACTTGGCTCGCCAAATTTCGTTCTTCTAGGTTAAACCGTTCGTTGGCAGTAACCGGTTTCATTTTGAGGTTTCACTCTGTTTTCTCCTATAGGAATACATTTATTTGGAACTCTAAATCAAACACGGTTTGTGCTAGCTCTTTGAAACTTGACACAATAAAGCAGTTTCAAGTTCTATCTCTATGGTTTGTTTGCTGTTGATGTAGCCTAAGCAGAGACTGGCGAGAGTCACTTTCATGGAAAGGGCCTGCCAAGCTTCCAAAAAACTACGAGTTGCCTGAAATCTCAGCAAACACTTTTTCACCCAATCTTCATGAAACTTTCAGGTAATGATCAGTACTCCAATCCCACTTGGCTCGCCAAATTTCTTTCTTCTAGGTTAAACCGTTCGTTGGCAGTAACCGGTTTCATTTTGAGGTTTCACTCTGTTTTCTCCTATAGGGATACATGTATTTGGAACTCTAAATCAAACACGGTTTGTGCTAGCTCTTTGAAACTTGACACAATAAAGCAGTTTCAAGTTCTATCTCTATGGTTTGTTTCCTGTTGATGTAGCCCTAAGCAGAGACTGGCGAGAATCACTTTCATGGAAAGGGCCTGCCAAGCTTCCAAAAAACTACGAGTTGCCTGAAATCTCAGCACACACTTTTTCACCCAATCTTGATGAAACTTTCAGGTAATGATCAGTACACCAATCCCACTTGGCTCGCCTAATTTCGTTCTTCTAGGTTAAACCGTTCGTTGGCAGTAACCGGTTTCATTTGAGGTTTCACTCTGTTTTCTCCTATAGGGATACATGTATTTGGAACGCTAAATCAAACACGGTTTGTGCTAGCTCTTTGAAACTTGACACAATAAAGCAGTTTCAAGTTCTCTCTCTATGGTTTGTTTGCTGTTGATGTAGCCCTAAGCAGAGACTGGCGAGAATCACTTTCATGGAAAAGGGCCTGCCAAGCTTCCAAAAAACTACGAGTTGCCTGAAATCTCAGCACACCCTTTTTCACCCAATCTTGATGAAACTTTCAGGTAATGATCAGTACACCAATCCCACTTGGCTCGCCAAATTTCGTTCTTCTAGGTTAATCCGTTCGTTGGCAGTAACCGGTTTCATTTTGAGGTTTCACTCTGTTTTCTCCTATAGGGATACATGTATTTGTAACTCTAAATCAAACACGGTTTGTGCTAGCTCTTTGAAACTTGACACAATAAAGCATTTTCAAGATCTATCTCTATGGTTTGTTTGCTGTTGATGTAGCCCTAAGCAGAGACTGGCGAGAATCACTTTGATGGAAAGGGCCTGCCAAGCTTCCAAAAAACTACGAGTTGCCTGAAATCTCAGCACACACTTTTTCACCCAATCTTGATGAAACTTTCAGGTAATGATCAGTACACCAATCCCACTTGGCTCGCCAAATTTCGTTCTTCTAGGTTAAACCGTTCGTTGGCAGTAACCGGTTTCATTTTTGAGGTTTCACTCTGTTTTCTCCTATAGGGATACATGTATTTGGAACTCTAAATCAAACACGGTTTGTGCTAGCTCTTTGAAACTTGACACAATAAAGCAGTTTCAAGTTCTATCTCTATGGTTTGTTTGCTGTTGATGTAGCCCTAAGCAGAGACTGGCGAGAGTCACTTTCATGGAAAGGGCCTGCCAAGCTTCCAAAAAACTACGAGTTGCCTGAAATCTCAGCACACCCTTTTTCACCCAATCTTGATGAAACTTTCAGGTAATGATCAGTACACCAATCCCACTTGGCTCGCCAAATTTCGTTCTTCTAGGTTAAACCGTTCGTTGGCAGGAACCGGTTTCATTTTGAGGTTTCACTCTGTTTTCTCCTATAGGGATACATGTATTTGTAACTCTAAATCAAACACGGTTTGTGCTAGCTCTTTGAAACTTGACACAATAAAGCAGTTTCAAGTTCTATCTCTATGGTTTGTTTGCTGTTGATGTAGCCCTAAGCAGAGACTGGCGAGAATCACTTTCATGGAAAGGGCCTGCCAAGCTTCCAAAAAACTACGAGTTGCCTGAAATCTCAGCACACACTTTTTCACCCAATCTTGATGAAACTTTCAGGTAATGATCAGTACACCAATCCCACTTGGCTCGCCAAATTTCGTTCTTCTAGGTTAAACCGTTCGTTGGCAGTAACCGGTTTCATTTTGAGGTTTCACTCTGTTTTCTCCTATAGGAATACATTTATTTGGAACTCTAAATCAAACACGGTTTGTGCTAGCTCTTTGAAACTTGACACAATAAAGCAGTTTCAAGTTCTATCTCTATGGTTTGTTTGCTGTTGATGTAGCCCTAAGCAGAGACTGGCGAGAGTCACTTTAATGGAAAGGGCCTGCCAAGCTTCCAAAAAACTACGAGTTGCCTGAAATCTCAGCAAACACTTTTTCACCCAATCTTCATGAAACTTTCAGGTAATGATCAGTACACCAATCCCACTTGGCTCGCCAAATTTCGTTCTTCTAGGTTAAACCGTTCGTTGGCAGTAACCGGTTTCATTTTGAGGTTTCACTCTGTTTTCTCTTATAGGGATACAGGTATTTTAACTCTAAATCAAACACGGTTTTTGCTAGCTCTTTGAAACTTGACACAATAAAGCAGTTTCAAGTTCTATCTCCATGGTTTGTTTGCTGTTTATGTAGCCCGAAGCAGAGACTGGCGAGAGTCACTTTCATGGAAAGGGCCTGCCAAGCTTCCAAAAAACTACGAGTTGCCTGAAATCTCAGCAAACACTTTTTCACCCAATCTTCATGAAACTTTCAGGTAATGATCAGTACACCAGTCCCACTTGGCTCGCCAAATTTCGTTCTTGTAGGTTCAACCGTTCGTTGGCAGTAACCGGTTTCATTTTGAGGTTTCACTCTGTTTTCTCCTATAGGGATACATGTATTTGGAACTCTAAATCAAACACGGTTTGTGCTAGCTCTTTGAAACTTGACACAATAAAGCAGTTTCAAGTTCTATCTCTATGGTTTGTTTGCTGTTGATGTAGCCCTAAGCAGAGACTGGTGAGAATCACTTTCATGGAAAGGGCCTGCCAAGCTTCCAAAAAACTACGAGTTGCCTGAAATCTCAGCACACACTTTTTCACCCAATCTTGATGAAACTATCAGATAATGATCAGTACACCAATCCCACTTGGCTCGCCAAATTTCGTTCTTCTAGGTTAAACCGTTCGTTGGCAGTAACGGGTTTCATTTTGAGGTTTCACTCTGTTTTCTCCTATACGGATACATGTATTTGGAACTCTAAATCAAACACGGTTTGTGCTAGCTCTTCGAAACTTGACACAATAAAGCAGTTTCAAGTTCTGTCTCTATGGTTTGTTTGCTGTTGATGTAGCCCTAAGCAGAGACTGGCGAGAATCACTTTCATGGAAAGGGCCTGCCAAGCTTCCAAAAAACTACGAGTTGCCTGAAATCTCAGCACACAGTTTTTCACCCAATCTTGATGAAACTTTCAGGTAATGATCAGTACACCAATCCCACTTGGCTCGCCAAATTTCGTTCTTCTAGGTTAAACCGTTCGTTGGCAGTAACCGGTTTCATTTTGAGGTTTCACTCTGTTTTCTCCTATAGGGATACATGTATTTGGAACTCTAAATCAAACACGGTTTGTGCTAGCTCTTTGAAACTTCACACAATGAAGCAGTTTCAAGTTCTATCTCTATGGTTTGTTTGCTGTTGATGTTGCCCTAAGCAGAGACTGGCGAGAATCACTTTCATGGAAAGGGCCTGCCAAGCTTCCAAAAAACTACGAGTTGCCTGAAATCTAAGCACACACTTTTTCACCCAATCTTGATGAAACTTTCAGGTAATGATCAGTACACCAATCCCACTTGGCTCGCCAAATTTCGTTCTTCTAGGTTAAACCGTTCGTTGGCAATAACCAGTTTAATTTTGAGGTTTCACTCTGTTTTCTCCTATAGGGATACATGTATTTGGAACTCTAAATCAAACACGGTTTGTGCTAGCTCTTTGAAACTTCAGACAATAAAGCAGTTTCAAGTTCTATCTCTATGGTTTGTTTGCTGTTGATGTAGCCCTAAGCAGAGACTGGCGAGAATCACATTCATGGAAAGGGCCTGCCAAGCTTCCAAAAAACTACGAGTTGCCTGAAGTCTCAGCAAACACTTTTTCACCCAATCTTGATGAAACTTTCAGGTAATGATCAGTACACCAATCCCACTTGGCTCGCCAAATTTCGTTCTTCTAGGTTAAACCGTTCGTTGGCAGTAACCGGTTTCATTTTGAGGTTTCACTCTGTTTTCTCCTATAGGGATACATGTATTTGGAACTCTAAATCAAACACGGTTTGTGCTAGCTCTTTGAAACTTGACACAATAAAGCCGTTTCAAGTTCTATCTCTATGGTTTGTTTGCTGTTGATGTAGCCCTAAGCAGAGACTGGCGAGAATCACTTTCATGGAAAGGGCCTGCCAAGCTTCCAAAAAACTACGAGTTGCCTGAAATCTCAGCAAACACTTTTTCACCCAATCTTCATGAAACTTTCAGGTAATGATCAGTACACCAGTCCCACTTGGCTCGCCAAATTTCATTCTTCTAGGTTCAACCGTTCGTTGGCAGTAACCGGTTTCATTTTGAGGTTTCACTCTGTTTTCTCCTATAGGGATACATGTATTTGGAACTCTAAATCAAACAAGGTTTGTGCTAGCTCTTTGAAACTTGACACAATTAAGCAGTTTCAAGTTCTATCTCTATGGTTTGTTTGCTGTTGATGTAGCCCTAAGCAGAGACTGGCGAGAATCACTTTCATGGAAAGGGCCTGCCAAGCTTCCAAAAAACTACGAGTTGCCTGAAATCTCAGCACACTCTTTTTCACCCAATCTTGATGAAACTTTCAGGTAATGATCAGTACATCAATCCCACTTGGCTCGCCAAATTTCGTGCTTCTAGGTTAAACCGTTCGTTGGCAGTAACCGGTTTCATTTTGAGGTTTCACTCTGTTTTCTCCTATAGGGATACATGTATTTGGAACTCTAAATCAAACACGGTTTGTGCTAGCTCTTTGAAACTTGACACAATAAAGCAGTTTCAAGTTCTATCTCTATGGTTTGTTTGCTGTTGATGTAGCCCTAAGCAGAGACTGGCGAGAATCACTTTCATGGAAAGGGCATGCCAAGCTTCCAAAAAACTACGAGTTCCCTGAAATCTCAGCAAACACTTTTTCACCCAATCTTCATGAAACTTTCAGGTAATGATCAGTACACCAATCCCACTTGGCTCGCCAAATTTCGTTCTTCTAGGTTAAACCGTTCCTTGGCAGAAACCGGTTTCCTTTTGAGGTTTCACTCTGTTTTCTCCTATAGGGGTACATGTATTTGGAACTCTAAATCAAGCACGGTTTGTGCTAGCTCTTTGAAAGTTGACAAAATAAAGCAGTTTCAAGTTCTATCTCTATGATTTGTTTGCTGTTGATGTAGCCCTAAGCAGAGACTGGCGAGAATCACTTTCATGGAAAGGGCCTGCCAAGCTTCCAAAAAACTACGAGTTGCCTGAAATCTCAGCACACTCTTTTTCACCCAATCTTGATGAAACTTTCAGGTAATGATCAGTACACCAATCCCACTTGGCTCGCCAAATTTCGTTCTTCTAGGTTAAACCGTTCGTTGGCAGTAACCGGTTTCATTTTGAGGTTTCACTCTGTTTTCTCCTATAGGGATACATGTATTTGGAACTCTAAATCAAACACGGTTTGTGCTAGCTCTTTGAAACTTGACACAATAAAGCAGTTTCAAGTTCTATCTCTATGGTTTGTTTGCTGTTGATGTAGCCCTAAGCAGAGACTGGCGAGAATCACTTTCATGGAAAGGGCATGCCAAGCTTCCAAAAAACTACGAGTTCCCTGAAATCTCAGCAAACACTTTTTCACCCAATCTTCATGAAACTTTCAGGTAATGATCAGTACACCAATCCCACTTGGCTCGCCAAATTTCGTTCTTCTAGGTTAAACCGTTCCTTGGCAGAAACCGGTTTCCTTTTGAGGTTTCACTCTGTTTTCTCCTATAGGGGTACATGTATTTGGAACTCTAAATCAAGCACGGTTTGTGCTAGCTCTTTGAAAGTTGACAAAATAAAGCAGTTTCAAGTTCTATCTCTATGATTTGTTTGCTGTTGATGTAGCCCTAAGCAGAGACTGGCGAGAATCACTTTCATGGAAAGGGCCTGCCAAGCTTCCAAAAAACTACCAGTTGCCTGAAATCTCAGCACACACTTTTTCACCCAATCTTGATGAAACTTTCAGGTAATGATCAGTACACCAATCCCACTTGGCTCGCCAAATTTCGTTCTTCTAGGTTAAACCGTTCGTTGGCAGTAACCGGTTTCATTTTGAGGTTTCACTCTGTTTTCTCCTATAGGGATACATGTATTTGGAACTCTAAATCAAACACGGTTTGTGCTAGCTCTTTGAAACTTGACACAATAAAGCAGTTTCAAGTTCTATCTCTATGGTTTGTTTGCTGTTGATGTAGCCCTAAGCAGAGACTGGCGAGAATCCCTTTCATGGAAAGGGCCTGCCAAGCTTCCAAAAAACTACGAGTTGCCTGAAATCTCAGCAAACACTTTTTCACCCAATCTTCATGAAAGTTTCAGGTAATGATCAGTACACCAATCACACTTGGCTCGCCAAATTTTGTTCTTCTAGGTTAAACCGTTCCTTGGCAGTAACCGGTTTCATTTTGAGGTTTCACTCTGTTTTCTCCTATAGGGATACATGTATTTGGAACTCTAAATCAAACACGGTTTGTGCTAGCTCTTTGAAACTTGACACAATAAAGCAGTTTCAAGTTCTATCTCTATGGTTTGTTTGCTGTTGATGTAGCCCTAAGCAGAGACTGGCGAGAATCACTTTCATGGAAAGGGCCTGCCAAGCTTCCAAAAAACTACGAGTTGCCAAAAATCTCAGCATACACTTTTTCACCCAATCTTGATGAAACTTTCAGGTAATGATCAGTACACCAATCCCACTTGGCTCGCCAAATTTTGTTCTTCTAGGTTAAACCGTTCGTTGGCAGTAACCGGTTTCATTTTGAGGTTTCACTCTGTTTTCTCCTATAGGGATACATGTATTTGGAACTCTAAATCAAACACGGTTTGTGCTAGCTCTTTGAAACTTGACACAATAAAGCAGTTTCAAGTTCTATCTCTATGGTTTGTTTCCTGTTGATGTAGCCCTAAGCAGAGACTGGCGAGAATCTCTTTCATGGAAAGGGCCTGCCAAGCTTCCAAAAAACTACGAGTTGCCTGAATTCTCAGCAAACACTTTTTCACCCAATCTTGATGAAACTTTCAGGTAATGATCAGTACACCAATCCCACTTGGCTCGCCAAATTTGGTTCTTCTAGGTTAAACCATTCGTTGGCAGTAACCGGTTTCATTTTGAGGTTTCACTCTGTTTTCTCCTATAGGGATACATGTATTTGGAACTCTAAATCAAACACGGTTTGTGCTAGCTCTTTGAAACTTGACACAATAAAGCAGTTTCAAGTTCTATCTCTATGGTTTGTTTGCTGTTGATGTAGCCATAAGCAGAGACTGGCGAGAATCCCTTTCATGGAAAGGGCCTGCCAAGCTTCCAAAAAACTACGAGTTGCCTGAAATCTCAGCAAACACTTTTTCACCCAATCATCAAGAAACTTTCAGGTAATGATCAGTACACCAATCCCACTTGGCTCGACAAATTTCGTTCTTCTAGGTTAAACCGTTCCTTGGCAGTAACCGGTTACCTTTTGAGGTTTCACTCTGTTTTCTCCTATAGGGATACATGTATTTGGAACTCTAAATCAAACACGGTTTGTGCTAGCTCTTTGAAACTTGACACAATAAAGCAGTTTCAAGTTCTATCTCTATGGTTTGTTTGCTGTTGATGTAGCCCTAAGCAGAGACTGGCGAGAATCACTTTCATGGAAAGGGCCTGCCAAGATTCCAAAAAACTACAAGTTGCCTGAAATCTCAGCACACACTTTTTCACCCAATCTTGATGAAACTTTCAGGTAATGATGAGTACACCAATCCCACTTGGCTCGCCAAATTCCGTTCTTCTAGGTTAAACCGTTCGTTGGCAGTAACCGGTTTCATTTTGAGGTTTCACTCTGTTTTCTCCTATAGGGATACATGTATTTGGAACTCTAAATCAAACACGGTTTGTGCTAGCTCTTTGAAACTTGACACAATAAAGCAGTTTCAAGTTCTATCTTTATGGTTTGTTTGCTGTTGATGTAGCCCTAAGCAGAGACTGGCGAGAATCAATTTCATGGAAAGGGCCTGCCAAGCTTCCAAAAAACTACGAGTTGCCTGAAATCTCAGCACACAGTTTTTCACCCAATCTTGATGAAACTTTCAGGTAATGATCAGTACACCAATCCCACTTGGCTCGCCAAATTTCGTTCTTCTAGGTTAAACCGTTCGTTGGCAGTATCCGGTTTCATTTTGAGGTTTCACTCTGTTTTCTCCCATAGGGATACATGTATTTGGAACTCTAAATAAAACACGGTTTGTGCTAGCTCTTTGAAACTTGACACAATAAAGCAGTTTCAAGTTCTCTCTCTATGGTTTGTTTGCTGTTGATGTAGCCCTAAGCAGAGACTGGCGAGAATCACTTTCATGGGAAGGGCCTGCCAAGCTTCCAAAAAACTACGAGTTGCCTGAAATCTCAGCACACCCTTTTTCACCCAATCTTGATGAAACTTTCAGGTAATGATCAGTACACCAATCCCACTTGGCTCGCCAAATTTCGTTCTTCTAGGTTAAACCGTTCGTTGGCAGTAACCGGTTTCATTTTGAGGTTTCACTCTGTTTTCTCCTATAGGGATACATGTATTTGGAACTCTAAATCAAACACGGTTTGTGCTAGCTCTTTGAAACTTGACACAATAAAGCAGTTTCAAGTTCTATCTCTATGGTTTGTTTGCTGTTGATGTAGCCCTAAGCAGAGACTGGCGAGAATCACTTTCATGGAAAGGGCCTGCCAAGCTTCCAAAAAACTACGAGTTGCCTGAAATCTCAGCACACACTTTTTCACCCAATCTTGAAGAAACTTTCAGGTAATGATCAGTACACCAATCCCACTTGGCTCGCCAAATTTCGTTTTCTAGGTTAAACAGTTCGTTGGCAATAACCAGTTTAATTTTGAGGTTTCACTCTGTTTTCTCCTATAGGGATACATGTATTTGGAACTCTAAATCTAACACGGTTTGTGCTAGCTCTTTGAAACTTCAGACAATAAAGCAGTTTCAAGTTCTATCTCTATGGTTTGTTTGCTGTTGATGTAGCCCTAAGCAGAGACTGGCGAGAATCACTTTCATGGAAAGGGCCTGCCAAGCTTCCAAAAAACTACGAGTTGCCTGAAGTCTCAGCAAACACTTTTTCACCCAATCTTGATGAAACTTTCAGGTAATGATCAGTACACCAATCCCACTTGGCTCGCCAAATTTCGTTATTCTAGGTTAAACCGTTCGTTGGCAGTAACCGTTTTCATTTTGAGGTTTCACTCTATTTTCTCCTATAGGGATACATGTATTTGGAACTCTAAATCAAACACGGTTTGTGCTAGCTCTTTGAAACTTGACACAATAAAGCCGTTTCAAGTTCTATCTCTATGGTTTGTTTGCTGTTGATGTAGCCCTAAGCAGAGACTGGCGAGAGTCACTTTCATGGAAAGGGCCTGCCAAGCTTCCAAAAAACTACGAGTTGCCTGAAATCTCAGCAAACACTTTTTCACCCAATCTTCATGAAACTTTCAGGTAATGATCAGTACACCAGTCCCACTTGGCTCGCCAAATTTCGTTCTTCTAGGTTCAACCGTTCGTTGGCAGTAACCGGTTTCATTTTGAGGTTTCACTCTGTTTTCTCCTATAGGGATACATGTATTTGGAACTCTAAATCAAACACGGTTTGTGCTAGCTCTTTGAAACTTGACACAATAAAGCAGTTTCAAGTTCTATCTCTATGGTTTGTTTGCTGTTGATGTAGCCCTAAGGAGAGACTGGCGAGAATCACTTTAATGGAAAGGGCCTGCCAAGCTTCCAAAAAACTACGAGTTGCCTGAAATCTCAGCACACTCTTTTTCACCCAATCTTGATGAAACTTTCAGGTAATGATCAGTACACCAATCCCACTTGGCTCGCCAAATTTCGTGCTTCTAGGTTAAACCTTTCGTTGGCAGTAACGGGTTTCATTTTGAGGTTTCACTCTGTTTTCTCCTATAGGGATACATGTATTTGGAACTCTAAATCAAACACGGTTTGTGCTAGCTCTTTGAAACTTGACACACTAAAGCAGTTTCAAGTTCTATCTCTATGGTTTGTTTGCTGTTGATGTAGCCCTAAGCAGAGACTGGCTAGAATCACTTTCATGGAAAGGGCCTGCCAAGCTTCCAAAAAACTACGAGTTCCCTGAATTCTCAGCAAACACTTTTTCACCCAATCTTCATGAAACTTTCAGGTAATGATCAGTACACCAATCCCACTTGGCTCGCCAAATTTCGTTCTTCTAGGTTCAACCGTTCCTTGGCAGTAACCGGTTTCCTTTTGAGGTTTCACTCTGTTTTCTCCTATAGGGATACATGTATTTGGAACTCTAAATCAAGCACGGTTTGTGCTAGCTCTTTGAAAGTTGACAAAATAAAGCAGTTTCAAGTTCTATCTCTATGATTTGTTTGCTGTTGATGTAGCCCAAAGCAGAGACTGGCGAGAATCACTTTCATGGAAAGGGCCTGCCAAGCTTCCAAAAAACTACGAGTTGCCTGAAATTTCAGCACACACTTTTTCACCCAATCTTGATGAAACTTTCAGGTAATGATCAGTACACCAATCCCACTTGGCTCGCCAAATTTTGTTCTTCTAGGTTAAACCGTTCCTTGGCAGTAACCGGTTTCCTTTTGAGGTTTCACTCTGTTTTCTCCTATAGGGATACATGTATTTGGAACTCTAAATCAAACACGGTTTGTGCTAGCTCTTTGAAACTTGACACAATAAAGCAGTTTCAAGTTCTATCTCTATGATTTGTTTGCTGTTGATGTAGCCCTAAGCAGAGACTGGCGAGAATCACTTTCATGGAAAGGGCCTGCCAAGCTTCCAAAAAAATACGAGTTGCCAAAAATCTCAGCATACACTTTTTCACCCAATCTTGATGAAACTTTCAGGTAATGATCAGTACACCAATCCCACTTGGCTCGCCAAATTTTGTTCTTCTAGGTTAAACCGTTCGTTGGCAGTAACCGGTTTCATTTTGAGGTTTCACTCTGTTTTCTCCTATAGGGATACATGTATTTGGAACTCTAAATCAAACACGGTTTGTGCTAGCTCTTTGAAACTTGACAAAATAAAGCAGTTTCAAGTTCTATCTCTATGGTTTCTTTGCTGTTGATGTAGCCCAAGCATAGACTGGCGAGAATCTCTTTCATGGAAAGGGCCTGCCAAGCTTCCAAAAAACTACGAGTTGCCTGAATTCTCAGCAAACACTTTTTCACCCAATCTTGATGAAACTTTCAGGTATTGATCAGTACACCAATCCCACTTGGCTCGCCAAATTTGGTTCTTCTAGGTTAAACCGTTCCTTGGCAGTAACCGGTTTCATTTTGAGGTTTCACTCTGTTTTCTCCTATAGGGATACATGTATTTGGAACTCTAAATCAAACACGGTTTGTGCTAGCTCTTTGAAACTTGACACAATAAAGCAGTTTCAAGTTCTATCTCTATGGTTTGTTTGCTGTTGATGTAGCCCTAAGCAGAGACTGGCGAGAATCCCTTTCATGGAAAGGGCCTGCCAAGCTTCCAAAAAACTACGAGTTGCCTGAAATCTCAGCAAACACTTTTTCACCCAATCATCATGAAACTTTCAGGTAATGATCAGTACACCAATCCCACTTGGCTCGACAAATTTCGTTCTTCTAGGTTAAACCGTTCCTTGGCAGTAACCGGTTTCCTTTTGAGGTTTCACTCTGTTTTCTCCTATAGGGATACATGTATTTGGAACTCTAAATCAAACACGGTTTGTGCTACCTCTTTGAAACTTGACACAATAAAGCAGTTTCAAGTTCTTTCTCTATGGTTTGTTTGCTGTTGATGTAGCCCTAAGCAGAGACTGGCAAGAATCACTTTTATGAAAAGGGCCTGCAAAGCTTCCAAAAAACTACGAGTTGCCTGAAATCTCAGCACACAATTTTTCACCCAATCTTTATGAAACTTTCAGGTAATGATCAGTACACCAATCCCACTTGGCTCGCCAAATTTCGTTCTTCTAGGTTAAACCGTTCGTTGGCAGTAACCGGTTTCATTTTGAGGTTTCACTCTGTTTTCTCCTATAGGGATACATGTATTTGGAACTCTAAATCAAACACGGTTTGTGCTAGCTCTTTGAAACTTGACACAATAAAGCAGTTTCAAGTTCTATCTCTATGGTTTGTTTGCTGTTGATGTAGCCCTAAGCAGAGACTGGCGAGAATCCCTTTCATGGAAAGGGCCTGCCAAGCTTCCAAAAAACTATGAGTTGCCTGAATTCTCAGCAGACACTTTTTCACCCAATCTTGATGAAACTTTCAGGAAATGATCAGTACACCAATCCCACTTGGCTCGCCAAATTTCGTTCTTCTAGGTTAAACCGTTCCTTGGCAGTAACCGGTTTCATTTTGAGGTTTCACTCTGTTTTCTCCTATAGAGATACATGTATTTGGAACTCTAAATCAAACACGGTTTGTGCTAGCTCTTTGAAACTTGACACAATAAAGCAGTTTCAAGTTCTATCTCTATGGTTTGTTTGCTGTTGATGTAGCCCTTAGCAGAGACTGGCGAGAATCACTTCCATGGAAAGGGCCTGCCAAGCTTCCAAAAAACTATGAGTTGCAAAAAATCTCAGCAAACACTTTTTCACCCAATCTTGATGAAACTTTCAGGTAATGATCAGTACACTAATCCCACTTGGCTCGCCAAATTTCGTGCTTCTAGGTTAAACCGTTCGTTGGCAGTAACCGGTTTCATTTTGAGGTTTCACTCTGTTTTCTCCTATTGGGATACATGTATTTGGAACTCTAAATCAAACACGGTTTGTGCTAGCTCTTTGAAACTTGACACAATAAAGCAGTTTCATGTTCTATCTCTATGGTTTGTTTGCTGTTGATGTAGCCCTAAGCAGAGACTGGCGAGAATCAATTTCATGGAAAGGGCCTGCCAAGCTTCCAAAAAACTACGAGTTGCCTGAAATCTCAGCACACAGTTTTTCTCCCAATCTTGATGAAACTTTCAGGTAATGATCAGTACACCAATCCCACTTGGCTCACCAAATTTCGTTCTTCTAGGTTAAACCGTTCGTTGGCAGTAACTGGTTTCATTTTGAGGTTTCACTCTGTTTTCTCCTATAGGGATACATGTATTTGGAACTCTAAATCAAACACGGTTTGTGCTAGCTCTTTGAAACTTGACACAATAAAGCAGTTTCACGTTCTATCTCTATGGTTTGTTTGCTGTTGATGTAGCCCTAAGCAGAGACTGGCGATAATCCCTTTCATGGAATGGGCCTGCCAAACTTCCAAAAAACTACGAGTTGCCTGAAATCTCAGCACACACTTTTTCACCCAATCTTGATGAAACTTTCAGGTAATGATCAGTACACCAATCCCACTTGGCTCGCCAAATTTCATTCTTCTAGGTTAAACCGTTCGTTGGCGGTAACCGGTTTCATTTTGAGGTTTCACTCTGTTTTCTCCTATAGGGATACATGTATTTGGAACTCTAAATCAAACACGGTTTGTGCTAGCTCTTTGAAACTTGACACAATAAAGCAGTTTCAAGTTCTATCTCTATGGTTTGTTTGCTGTTGATGTAGCCCTAAGCAGCGACTGGCGAGAATCACTTTCATGAAAAGGGCCTGCCAAGCTTCCAAAAAACTACGAGTTGCCTGAAATCTCAGCACACACGTTTTCACCCAATCTTGATGAAACTTTCAGGTAATGATCAGTACACCAATCCCACTTGGCTCGCCAAATTTCGTTCTTCTAGGTTAAACCGTTCGTTGGCAGTAACCGGTTTCATTTTGAGGTTTCACTCTGTTTTCTCCTATAGGGATACATGTATTTGGAACTCTAAATCAAACACGGTTTGTGCTAGCTCTTTGAAACTTGACACAATAAAGCAGTTTCAAGTTCTATCTCTATGGTTTGTTTGCTGTTGATGTAGCCCTAAGCAGAGACTGGCGAGAATCACTTTCATGGAAAGGGCCTGCCAAGCTTCCAAAAAACTACGAGTTGCCTGAAATCTCAGCACACACTTTTTCACCCAATCTTTATGAAACTTTCAGGTAATGATCAGTACACCAATCCCACTTGGCTCGCCAAATTTCGTTCTTCTAGGTTAAAACGTTCGTTGGCAGTAACCGGTTTCATTTTGAGGTTTCACTCTGTTTTCTCCTATAGGGATACATGTATTTGGAACTCTAAATCAAACACGGTTTGTGCTAGCTCTTTGAAACTTGACACAATAAAGCAGTTTCAAGTTCTATCTCTATGGTTTGTTTGCTGTTGATGTAGCCCTAAGCAGAGACTGGCGAGAATCACTTTCATGGAAAGGGCCTGCCAAGCTTCCAAAAAACTACGAGTTGCCTGAAATCTCAGCAAACACTTTTTCACCCAATCTTCATGAAACTTTCAGTTAATGATCAGCAGACCAATCCCACTTGGCTCGCCAAATTTTGTTCTTCTAGGTTAAACCGTTCCTTGGCAGTAACCGGTTTCCTTTTGAGGTTTCACTCTGTTTTCTCCTATAGGGATACATGTATTTGGAACTCTAAATCAAACACGGTTTGTGCTAGCTCTTTGAAACTTGACACAATAAAGCAGTTTTAAGTTCTATCTCTATGGTTTGTTTGCTGTTGAGGTAGCCCTAAGCAGAGACTGGCGAGAATCACTTTCATGGAAAGGGCCTGCCAAGCTTCCAAAAAACTACGATTTGCCTGAAATCTCAGCACACACTTTTTCACCCAATCTTGATGAAACTTTCAGGTAATGATCAGTACACCAATCCCACTTGGCTCGCCAAATTTCGTTCTTCTAGGTTAAACCGTTCGTTGGCAGTAACCGGTTTCATTTTGAGGTTTCACTCTGTTTTCTCCTATAGGGATACATGTATTTGGAACTCTAAATCAAACACGGTTTGTGCTAGCTCTTTGAAACTTGACGCAATAAAGCAGTTTCAAGTTCTATCTCTATGGTTTGTTTGCTGTTGATGTAGCCCTAAGCAGAGACTGGCGATAATCCATTTCATGGAATGGGCCTGCCAAGCTTCCAAAAAACTATGAGTTTCCTGAATTCTCAGCAAAAACTTTTTCACCCACTCTTCATGAAACTTTCAGGTAATGATCAGTACACCAATCCCACTTGGTTTGCCAAATTTCGTTCTTGTAGGTTAAACCGTTCCTTGGCAGTAACTGGTTTCATTTTGAGGTTTCACTCTGTTTTCTCCTATAGGGATACATGTATTTGTAACTCTAAATCAAACACGGTTTTTGCTAGCTCTTTGAAACTTGACACAATAAAGCATTTGCAAGATCTATCTCTATGGTTTGTTTGCTGTTGATGTAGCCCTAAGCAGAGACTGGCGAGAATCACTTTCATGGAAAGGGCCTGCCAAGCTTCCAAAAAACTACGAGTTGCCTGAAATCTCAGCACACACTTTTTCACCCAATCTTGATGAAACTTTCAGGTAATGATCAGTACACCAATCCCACTTGGCTCGCCAAATTTCGTTCTTCTAGGTTAAACCGTTCGTTGGCAGTAACCGGTTTCATTTTGAGGTTTCACTCTGTTTTCTCCT
Source organism: Ictidomys tridecemlineatus (assembly GCF_052094955.1). Taxonomy (NCBI): domain Eukaryota; kingdom Metazoa; phylum Chordata; class Mammalia; order Rodentia; family Sciuridae; genus Ictidomys; species Ictidomys tridecemlineatus. Next base: position 7,808 of record NW_027524275.1, on the reverse strand, counting down.
ATAGGGATACATGTATTTGGAACTCTAAATCAAACACGGTTTGTGCTAGCTCTTTGAAACTTGACACAATAAAGCAGTTTCAAGTTCTATCTCTATGGTTTGTTTGCTGTTGATGTAGCCCTAAGCAGAGACTGGCGAGAGTCACTTTCATGGAAAGGGCCTGCCAAGCTTCCAAAAAACTACGAGTTGCCTGAAATCTCAGCACACCCTTTTTCACCCAATCTTGATGAAACTTTCAGGTAATGATCAGTACACCAATCCCACTTGGCTCGCCAAATTTCGTTCTTCTAGGTTAAACCGTTCGTTGGCAGTAACCGGTTTCATTTTGAGGTTTCACTCTGTTTTCTCCTATAGGGATACATGTATTTGTAACTCTAAATCAAACACGGTTTGTGCTAGCTCTTTGAAACTTGACACAATAAAGCAGTTTCAAGTTCTATCTCTATGGTTTGTTTGCTGTTGATGTAGCCCTAAGCAGAGACTGGCGAGAATCACTTTCATGGAAAGGGCCTGCCAAGCTTCCAAAAAACTACGAGTTGCCTGAAATCTCAGCACACACTTTTTCACCCAATCTTGATGAAACTTTCAGGTAATGATCAGTACACCAATCCCACTTGGCTCGCCAAATTTCGTTCTTCTAGGTTAAACCGTTCGTTGGCAGTAACCGGTTTCATTTTGAGGTTTCACTCTGTTTTCTCCTATAGGAATACATTTATTTGGAACTCTAAATCAAACACGGTTTGTGCTAGCTCTTTGAAACTTGACACAATAAAGCAGTTTCAAGTTCTATCTCTATGGTTTGTTTGCTGTTGATGTAGCCCTAAGCAGAGACTGGCGAGAGTCACTTTCATGGAAAGGGCCTGCCAAGCTTCCAAAAAACTACGAGTTGCCTGAAATCTCAGCAAACACTTTTTCACCCAATCTTCATGAAACTTTCAGGTAATGATCAGTACACCAATCCCACTTGGCTCGCCAAATTTCGTTCTTCTAGGTTAAACCGTTCGTTGGCAGTAACCGGTTTCATTTTGAGGTTTCACTCTGTTTTCTCCTATATGGATACATGTATTTGGAACTCTAAATCAAACACGGTTTCTGCTAGCTCTTTGAAACTTGACACAATAAAGCAGTTTCAAGTTCTATCTCTATGGTTTGTTTGCTGTTGATGTAGAACTAAGAAGAGACTGGCGAGAATCACTTTCATGGAAAGGGCCTGCCAAGCTTCCAAAAAACTACGAGTTGCCTGAAATCTCAGCACACACTTTTTCACCCAATCTTGATGAACCTTTAGGTAATGATCAGTACACCAATCCCACTTGGCTCGCCAAATTTCGTTCTGCTAGGTTAAACCGTTCGTTGGCAGTAACCGGTTTCATTTTGAGGTTTCACTCTGTTATCCCCTATAGGGATACATGTATTTGGAACTCTAAATCAAACACGGTTTGTGCTAGCTCTTTGAAACTTGACACAATAAAGCAGTTTCAAGTTCTATCTCTATGGTTTGTTTGCTGTTGATGTAGCCCTAAGCAGAGACTGGCGAGAATCACTTTCATGGAAAGGGCCTGCCAAGCTTCCAAAAAACTACGAGTTGCCAGAAATCTCAGCAGACACTTTTTCACCCAATCTTGATGAAACTTTCATGTAATGATCAGAACACCAATCCCACTTGGCTCGCCAAATTTCGTTCTTCTAGGTTCAACCTTTCGTTGGCAGTAACCGGTTTCATTTTGAGTTTTCACTCTGTTTTCTTCTATAGGGATACATGTATTTGGAACTCTAAATCAAACACGGTTTGTGCTAGCTCTTTGAAACTTGACACAACAAAGCAGTTTCAAGTTCTATCTCTATGGTTTGTTTGCTGTTGATGTAGCCCTAAGCAGAGACTGGCGAGAATCACTTTCATGGAAAGGGCCTGCCAAGCTTCCAAAAAACTACGAGTTGCCTGAAATATCAGCACACACTTTTTCACCCAATCTTGATGAAACTTTCAGGTAATGATCAGTACACCAATCCCACTTGGCTCGCCAAATTTCGTTCTTCTAGGTTAAACCGTTCGTTGGCAGTAACCGGTTTCATTTTGAGGTTTCACTCTGTTTTCTCCTATAGGGATACATGTATTTGGAACTCTAAATCAAACACGGTTTGTGCTAGCTCTTTGAAACTTGACACAATAAAGCAGTTTCAAGTTCTATCTCTATGGTTTGTTTGCTGTTGATGTAGAACTAAGAAGAGACTGGTGAGAATCACTTTCATGGAAAGGGCCTGCCAAGCTTCCAAAAAACTACGAGTTGCCTGAAATCTCAGCACACACTTTTTCACCCAATCTTGATGAAACTTTAGGTAATGATCAGTACACCAATCCCACTTGGCTCGCCAAATTTTGTTCTTCTAGGTTAAACCGTTCGTTGGCAGTAACCGGTTTCATTTTGAGGTTTCACTCTGTTTTCTCCTATAGGGATACATGTATTTGGAACTCTAAATCAAACACGGTTTGTGCTAGCTCTTTGAAACTTGACACAATAAAGCAGTTTCAAGTTCTATCTCTATGGTTTGTTTGCTGTTGATGTAGCCCTAAGCAGAGACTGGCGAGAATCACTTTCATGGAAAGGGCCTGTCAAGCTTCCAAAAAACTACGAGTTGCCAGAAATCTCAGCAGACACTTTTTCACCCAATCTTGATGAAACTTTCATGTTATGATCAGAACACCAATCCCACTTGGCTCGCCAAATTTCGTTCTTCTAGGTTAAACCGTTCGTTGGCAGTAACCGGTTACATTTTGAGGTTTCACTCTGTTTTCTCCTATAGGGATACATGTATTTGGAACTCTAAATCAAACACGGTTTGTGCTAGCTCTTTGAAACTTGACACAATAAAGCAGTTTCAAGTTCTATCTCTATGGTTTGTTTGCTGTTGATGTAGCCCTAAGCAGAGACTGGCGAGAATCACTTTCATGGAAAGGGCCTGCCAAGCTTCCAAAAAACTACGAGTTGCCTGAAATCTCAGCACTTTTTCACCCAATCTTGATGAAACTTTCAGGTAATGATCAGTACACCAATCCCACTTGGCTCACCAAATTTCGTTCTTCTAGGTTAAACCGTTCATTGGCAGTAAACGGTTTCATTTTGAGGTTTCACTCTGTTTTCTCCTATAGGGATACATGTATTTGGAACTCTAAATCAAACACGGTTTGTGCTAGCTCTTTGAAACTTGACACAATAAAGCAGTTTCAAGTTCTATCTCTATGGATTGTTTGCTGTTGATGTAGCCCTAAGCAGAGACTGGCGAGAATCACTTTCATGGAAAGGGCCTGCCAAGCTTCCAAAAAACTTCGAGTTGCCTGAAATCTCAGCAGACCCTTTTTCACCCAATCTTGATGAAACTTTCAGGTAATGATCAGTACACCAATCCCACTTGGCTCGCCAAATTTCGTTCTGCTAGGTTCAACCGTTCGTTGGCAGTAACCGGTTTCATTTTGAGGTTTGACTCTGTTTTCTCCTATAGGGATACATGTATTTGAAACTCTAAATCAAACACGGTTTGTGCTAGCTCTTTTAAACCTGACACAATAATGCAGTTTCAAGTTCTATCTCTATGGTTTGCTTGCTGTTGATGTAGCCCTAAGCAGAGACTGGCGAGAATCACTTTCATGGAAAGGGCCTGCCAAGCTTCCAAAAAACTACGAGTTGCCTGAAATCTCAGCACACACTTTTTCACCCAATCTTGATGAAACTTTCAGGTAATGATAAGTACACCAATCCCACTTGGCTCGCCAAATTTCGTTCTTCTAGGTTAAACCGTTCGTTGGCAGTAACCGGTTTCATTTTGAGTTTTCACTCTGTTTTCTCCTATAGGGATACATGTATTTGGAACTCTAAATCAAACACGGTTTGTGCTAGCTCTTTGAAACTTGACACAATAAAGCAGTTTCAAGTTCTATCTCTATGGTTTGTTTGCTGTTGATGTAGCCCTAAGCAGAGACTGTCGAGAATCACTTTCATGGAAAGGGCCTGCCAAGCTTCCAAAAAACTACGAGTTGCCTGAAATCTCAGCAAACACTTTTTCACCCAATCTTGATGAAACTTTCATGTAATGATCAGTACACCAATCCCACTTGGCTCGCCAAATTTCGTTCTTCTAGGTTAAACCGTTCCTTGGCAGTAACCGGTTTCATTTTGAGGTTTCACTCTGTTTTCTCCTATAGGGATACATGTATTTGGAACTCTAAATCAAACACGGTTTGTGCTAGCTCTTTGAAACTTGACACAATAAAGCAGTTTCAAGTTCTATCTCTATGGTTTGTTTGCTGTTGATGTAGCCCTAAGCAGAGACTGGCGAGAGTGACTTTCATGGAAAGAACCTGCCAAGCTTCCAAAAAACTACGAGTTGCCTGAAATCTCAGCAAACACTTTTTCACCCAATCTTGATGAAACTTTCAGGTAATGATCAGTACACCAATCCCACTTGGCTCGCCAAATTTCGTTCTTCTAGGTTAAACCGTTCCTTGGCAGTAACCGGTTTCATTTTGAGGTTTCACTCTGTTTTCTCCTATAGGGATACATGTATTTGGAACTCTAAATGAAACACGGTTTGTGCTAGCTCTTTGAAACTTGAAACAATAAAGCAGTTTGAAGTTCTATCTCTATGGTTTGTTTGCTGTTGATGTAGCCCTAAGCAGAGACTGGCGAGAATCACTTCCATGGGAAGGGCCTGCCAAGCTTCCAAAAAACTATGAGTTGCCAGAAATCTCAGCAAACACTTTTTCACCCAATCTTGATGAAACTTTCAGGTAATGATCAGTACACCAATCCCACTTGGCTCGCCAAATTTCTTTCTTCTAGGTTAAACCGTTCGTTGGCAGTAACCGGTTTCATTTTGAGGTTTCACTCTGTTTTCTCCTATATGGATACATGTATTTGGAACTCTAAATCAAACACGGTTTGTGCTAGCTCTTTGAAACTTGACACAATAAAGCAGTTTCAAGTTCTATCTCTATGGTTTGTTTGCTGTTGATGTAGAACTAAGAAGAGACTGGCGAGAATCACTTTCATGGAAAGGGCCTGCCAAGCTTCCAAAAAACTACGAGTTGCCTGAAATCTCAGCACACACTTTTTCACCCAATCTTGATGAACCTTTAGGTAATGATCAGTACACCAATCCCACTTGGCTCGACAAATTTCGTTCTGCTAGGTTAAACCGTTCGTTGGCAGTAACCGGTTTCATTTTCAGGTTTCACTCTGTTATCTCCTATAGGGATACATGTATTTGGAACTCTAAATCAAACACGGTTTGTGCTAGCTCTTTGAAACTTGACACAATAAAGCAGTTTCAAGTTCTATCTCTATGGTTTGTTTGCTGTTGATGTAGCCCTAAGCAGAGACTGGCGAGAATCACTTTCATGGAAAGGGCCTGCCAAGCTTCCAAAAAACTACGAGTTGCCAGAAATCTCAGCAGACACTTTTTCACCCAATCTTGATGAAACTTTCATGTAATGATCAGAACACCAATCCCACTTGGCTCGCCAAATTTCATTCTTCTAGGTTCAACCGTTCGTTGGCAGTAACCGGTTTCATTTTGAGTTTTCACTCTGTTTTCTTCTATAGGGATACATGTATTTGGAACTCTAAATCAAACACGGTTTGTGCTAGCTCTTTGAAACTTGACACAACAAAGCAGTTTCAAGTTCTATCTCTATGGTTTGTTTGCTGTTGATGTAGCCCTAAGCAGAGACTGGCGAGAATCACTTTCATGGAAAGGGCCTGCCAAGCTTCCAAAAAACTACGAGTTGCCTGAAATCTCAGCACACACTTTTTCACCCAATCTTGATGAAACTTTCAGGTAATGATCAGTACACCAATCCCACTTGGCTCGCCAAATTTCGTTCTTCTAGGTTAAACCGTTCGTTGGCAGTAACCGGTTTCATTTTGAGGTTTCACTCTGTTTTCTCCTATAGGGATACATGTATTTGGAACTCTAAATCAAACACGGTTTGTGCTAGCTCTTTGAAACTTGACACAATAAAGCAGTTTCAAGTTCTATCTCTATGGTTTGTTTGCTGTTGATGTAGCCCTAAGCAGAGACTGGCGAGAATCACTTTCATGGAAAGGGCCTGCCAAGCTTCCAAAAAACTACGAGTTGCCTGAAATTTCAGCACACACTTTTTCACCCAATCTTGATGAAACTTTCAGGTAATGATCAGTACACCAATCCCACTTGGCTCGCCAAATTTCGTTCTTCTAGGTTAAACGGTTCGTTGGCAGTAACCGGTTTCATTTTGAGGTTTCACTCTGTTTTCTCCTATAGAGATACATGTATTTGGAACTCTAAATCAAACACGGTTTGTGCTAGCTCTTTGAAACTTGACACAATAAAGCAGTTTCAAGTTCTATCTCTATGGTTTGTTTGCTGTTGATGTAGCCCTAAGCAGAGACTGGCGATAATCCCTTTCATGGAATGGGCCTGCCAAGCTTCCAAAAAACTACGAGTTGCCTGAAATCTCAGCAAACACTTTTTCACCCAATCTTGATGAAACTTTCAGGTAATGATCAGAACACCAATCCCACTTGGCTCGCCAAATTTCGTTCTTCTAGGTTAAACCGTTCCTTGGCAGTAACCGGTTTCATTTTGAGGTTTCACTCTGTTTTCTCCTATAGGGATACATGTATTTGGAACTCTAAATGAAAAACGGTTTGTGCTAGCTCTTTGAAACTTGAAACAATAAAGCAGTTTGAAGTTCTATCTCTATGGTTTGTTTGCTGTTGATGTAGCCCTAAGCAGAGACTGGCGAGAATCACTTCCATGGGAAGGGCCTGCCAAGCTTCCAAAAAACTATGAGTTGCCAGAAATCTCAGCAAACACTTTTTCACCCAATCTTGATGAAACTTTCAGGTAATGATCAGTACACCAATCCCACTTGGCTCGCCAAATTTCGTTCTTCTAGGTTAAACCGTTCGTTGGCAGTAACCAGTTTCATTTTGAGGTTTCACTCTGTTTTCTCCTATATGGATACATGTATTTGGAACTCTAAATCAAACACGGTTTGTGCTAGCTCTTTGAAACTTGACACAATAAAGCAGTTTCAAGTTCTATCTCTATGGTTTGTTTGCTGTTGATGTAGAACTAAGAAGAGACTGGCGAGAATCACTTTCATGGAAAGGGCCTGCCAAGCTTCCAAAAAACTACGAGTTGCCTGAAATCTCAGCACACACTTTTTCACCCAATCTTGATGAAACTTTAGGTAATGATCAGTACACCAATCCCACTTGGCTCGCCAAATTTTGTTCTTCTAGGTTAAACCGTTCGTTGGCAGTAACCGGTTTCATTTTGAGGTTTCACTCTGTTTTCTCCTATAGGGATACATGTATTTGGAACTCTAAATCAAACACGGTTTGTGCTAGCTCTTTGAAACTTGACACAATAAAGCAGTTTCAAGTTCTATCTCTATGGTTTGTTTGCTGTTGATGTAGCCCTAAGCAGAGACTGGCGAGAATCACTTTCATGGAAAGGGCCTGTCAAGCTTCCAAAAAAACTACGAGTTGCCAGAAATCTCAGCAGACACTTTTTCACCCAATCTTGATGAAACTTTCATGTAATGATCAGAACACCAATCCCACTTGGCTCGCCAAATTTCGTTCTTCTAGGTTAAACCGTTCGTTGGCAGTAACCGGTTACATTTTGAGGTTTCACTCTGTTTTCTCCTATAGGGATACATGTATTTGGAACTCTAAATCAAACACGGTTTGTGCTAGCTCTTTGAAACTTGACACAATAAAGCAGTTTCAAGTTCTATCTCTATGGTTTGTTTGCTGTTGATG